>NC_142806.1:48179166-48390277 GCF_049724085.1 Artemia sp. Qi Xiang Cuo
TATTGAGGGGAAACTTGAACTAAACCAAAATAAACTATGTACATGCAGGTTGTCAAAAGGGCGTATCTCAAGGGATTTGGGTATTAAGTTTGATCTTTCAGAAAAAACTTAAAGGGGAGGATCAATTGACAAAAAAGTAATATATGCATATCAATACTAATGCTAGCATCACTACTATATTTAATACTATTGCTACTGAACTACACTAACTACTACTTCAATTGGCAATACCTTGTAAGGCTTTGAGTATTAAGGTGAAAAGGGCGTCAAAACAGGGTCAAAATCGTGCATCAGCAATATTTTCGGAACGGCTTACCATTTCAAGGTTAAACTTACGGGACATCATGAAAGGGATGTTCAACTGACCAAGAGGCAAGATGTATATGTTACTAACGCTATTAATGCTGCTACTACTTCTGTTACTACCACTACTAATACAACACTAACGCTGCACTACTTCTCCTGCTACCACCGCAACTACTATGTTAACCTGTCCAATTAAGCAGAAATAATTTAATATGAAGTAAAATATTTATAATGCAAAAAAAATACAAGATGCAAAAATCGGAAATACCACTGTTTACTAAGATAAGTGCAACATCCTTTTCTGGGGCTTGAAAGGAAATTGCTACTAACCACTTTCGTGGCTAAGTACGTAAAATAGTGGGTTTTGTTGTGGTTGATATATAGTATATAATATAATATCTTTGGGACCGAGCAGATACAAATCTATTTGCCGGGCTAACCTCTATCCGTTTGCTTGCTAGAAATACCTTGGAGTATATGTTCAAATATTGTAAGTGTTCAAGTATTTTATTGTATTGTAGATTGTTTATAATTGTGAATTACCTTGGACCAAGAGTTCCCATTGCATATATATTCAGACTGTGTATTTTGGTGGATAAATGAAAGTATTATGTTATAGCCAACCTCTCTACAATCTTATTTAAGCTTCTCGAGTAAATCTCAGTCGTTAGGCTTATGGTAATTAGTCACCTCAAGGCCTAAGGCATGCTACCAAAATTTACTTACCTTAGGAGCCCCTACAAGGGTAGATTAACACACCAACCAAAACGTATGTTATAGCAGCTGGGTGGCAACTATAACCTTACTTTACTTTACAACAGTTAAAACTTACTTTATAACTACAATTACATACTTTACTAAAGATGGTGGCATTGCGGAAACAACTGGGTCGAGAAGACTAAATAAGGTTGCAAATTAAAAAAAAAAAAAAACGTAATTACTTTATCAGAAGGAGAAATCAAAACGACTTAACTTTTAGTGGCGCTCGAATTAGCAAACCTTCGAGTAGCTGTGCTCGAACTTTGGGTATTACAAATAGACAAAATGGAAAAAAGTCTCAATCAAAAATTGTAAAATGAAAAAAAATAGTAGTTAGCAAGTAGAAATAAGTGTATTATTAGTAGTTTTATTAGTGTTAGTAATAAATGCAATGCAGTAGTGCCGTATATCACTAAATAATAAAGGATTTGTACCACAAATTAAAAGAATAAAATAAAAGACAGTACGTAAAGAAAAATCTTACTGGCAGTAGAAACGTTGGGAGAAACAAGAGAATTTTGGGCATAATAGTAGCAAACAAGGTTCTAATTCAGCCTTACTACAGGTACGGGCTATAGACTTACCGTTCAAGGATAACACTGTTACAATTTAGCAAAAGTAACACATAAATTGCCGTTCGAACAATTTTAGGTTAGAAATTACCATTTCTGAGTGTTTTAGGAGTAGAGATGCTTCGACAATATGGCATTTTGTGACGTAATAAGCAATAGAATTACCTTTGTTAAAGCTAACCCGAATAGGTTAGTTGTGTAGCATCACAAGCAAAGGGAAGACAAAGATATAAAAATTTGTAATTAAAGGACTTGACGAGAGGGATGGAAAAAAGAGAAAAGTAACCTTATAAGCAAGAAAAAATGTGGAAGCTTAGCAGAAGTCGCTGAAGGCAGCGAAAAAAAAGAATTGTTATCCAGCTGAAATGGGTAGCCTGCATTTAGGCATAGAAAATGGAGGCGCGGGGATAGGTCTTAAAAAGGGCCTCCTTTTCTTATATAGAGGACCTTCGTCTGAATAATGGTGTTAGAAAAAGTTCAAATTCTAGCCGCACGAAATGCGTCCGAAGAAAGTTTAAATTTGAATTTTAAACCATAGCTGCTTTCGAGCCAATTAGATGTAAAGCAAGCCAGTGTAAGAAAACTGTTATGTTTGCTCACATAGAATATAAGCCCACATTAGGACAAACAGATAAGGCAATGCATCCTTTTGGGATAGCTAATATTGATAATCCTGTGGGAAGCACCTAATTAAGCAGAAATAATTTAATATAAAATAAATCATTTATAATGCAAAAATACAAGATGTAAAGTTGGAATTACCACTTGTTATTAATACAAAAGTACACATCCTGGAATGTTTGGGGTTGAAAACAAAATGCTAAAAAACACTTTTCCTGGCTAAGTATGTCCATTGGCCGGATTAATGCGGTTGATATTTCATATATAAGCCGAGATTTTTGGGAGAGAACGGACGCTAATCTAATTGCCGGGCAAATCTCTGTCCGTTTGATACCTTAGAAATACCTTGGATTATATGTTCAAATATCGTAAGTGTCCAAGTGTCTTATTGTATTATATCTTATCATAGCATTCTTATAATTCTTGATTCTCTGGGACAACTAGTCCCAGTGGCCTATTTATAGCCAGAACCTGTATCGTTGTGTGTTGGATAAATAAAAGTATTATCTTATAGCTAACCTCTCTGCAATCTTATTTAAGCTTCTCGATTAACCCCAGTCGGCACGCCTCAAAAGTAATTGGTCTAAGGCAAGCTACCAAAGTTTACTTACCTTAGGACCGAAATTATACCTCCTACAAAGGGTGTAATAAAGTACCAACCCAAACCTACGTCATACCAGTTGGTAACAGCTGGGTGAGCAAATATAACCTCATTTTACTACCGCATAAGCTCACTTTACTACAATTCTGGCCCGCTCTTACTGTAACTCGATGAAGAACCACCCTCACGTCTAGTCTAATTATAAATCAGTACAGTTTAGTCGAATAGACAATATAGTAAAAATAAAAAAAAAGAGAATTGGTAAGCAAATATTAGAGTACAAGCACAATTCAAAGGTTGTAACATGGAAGGTAAAAAGTTGAATTACTAAACTTGGAGCCTTATCAAATCTAAGCTGTAAGCTGGGCCTTGTCCCGTAAGGACATAAAAGCTAGAAAAAAAATGACAACCAAATATTTTATTAAATTATATCAGTCGCCATAAATTCGAAGAAAATTAAAAACCTCAGAAGTTGGTACAAAGATACTGACAGAGGGAGAGCTGAAAATAATTTCTGAGAAAAGTGTTATATAAGACAATATAGAACAAAATAAAAAGTTGGAATAAAAAGATTGAAAAATAGATACGAATAATAAATGTATATAGTGGTAAATAGAAATGTATATAGAATAATAAATGTATATAGTGGTAACTAATGTTATTTAGGCAATACATAGTTATACGTTTATTTTGTAAACCTTTAATAACTACGGAATTCGTATCGTTCAAAGTTGCAAATGTATAAATTTTAGTAACAGAGTCGCGTTGTAAGAACTGTTAATACGCCCTTAAATAAAGGCTAATCTCAGTTCCTGTTATGGTCTTAAAATCTATTTGTTAGAGTAGATTTTTCGTTCATATATAAAGAGCGGAAACAATATATACCTGAGTAAAATCACGTCACAAAAAAGTGAATAGTCCCTAATAGCTATAATTAAACAGCTATCCAGAAAAGGCCTCATTTTTGTCTGTATAAAAGCGGCAGGAAACAATGGACTTCTATAGGTTCTCGTTAATTCCCAGTAGGTAGTTTCAAGGTAATTGCTCCGGCCAACCCTAAGGAAACGCTACCGAGATTTAATCTCATTAGGACCGTAACTATAACCCCTACAAAGGGCCGAATAACATCCAACCTAAACCTACTTTATTGCACACAACATCCGTATTTAGTTTGTTAAAATCATCAATATCTTAGGATAAGTTGTGTGCGTGAAATTAAACTTACAAGGCTTTTTGTAGGTGGTTGAACTAACAAAAAGATAATATTTGCATCATAATACCACTGCTTCTACTCTTACAACTACTACTAATGCTGCTATTATTATTACTATTACTAAAGCTAAGACTACTACTATTAATTCTACTGCTACTACCACTACTGCTATAACTATAACAACTGGTACTACTACTACTACTGCTACTAAATCTAAGGGTATTAAGGTGAAAATTTTGGGCAGTATTGAAACTGTATTGAACTTAATCAAAATATACTATCTCACGTAAGTTGTCAAGATGACGTATGAGGAATGCTTGATGAACGGTCGGGAGTATTAAGTAGAAACTTTAATCGTGTGTTGAAGGAGATGCTGAAGAAAAAACAAAGATGTTATGTGCATACTGCTACTAATGCTACTACTACTACCACAACTATTGCCACTACACGTGCCAAGGGTCCTAAGGTGAAGCTTTCAAGGAATATTTAGGCAGATGTTGAACTAAATCTAAACGAACTATGATTATGTAGACTGTCAAAAGAGTGGCAAAGCAAAATCACAATAACGGCCTGCATTATTAAGTCATACCTATCGGGGTTAGTTGTGGCAGGATTTTGAACTAGCCAGAAGACACTTTGTACAAACATGTAATGCTGCTTCTACGGTTACTGTAATTAACGACACTAATGGCATTAAGTTAAAAGTTTTGGGGAACCTTTAGGGAGAGTTCCAATGAACCAAAAACTATATACATGCAGATAGTAAAGGTCATATAAGCAATATAAATTATATCAGGACATAGGCGGTTACCCGGGGGGGTTACCCGGTTTGAACCCCCCCCCCCCCGAAATTTTTGACCGACTCGAAAATAAGTCGAAAATTAGTAAAACCTAGGTAAAAATCAGTAAAATTAGTCGAAAACTGAGTCAAAAATTAGTAACCCCCCCCCCCCCCAAAAAAAAGTAGAAAATTAGTAACCCCCCCCCCTGAACAAAAATCCTGGATACGGCCCTGGGGCAATCAGCCCTCCTTTGTTGTTCATAACTTTCCAAACACTTTCAATCAAACCTTTAAGACTGCCATTTTGTTCAGCATAGCTGAAAGGTCTAGTAGCTATATGTCTAGGGTTATTGGGTAGGTCAACCCCCCACAGTTATGTAGTTTGCCCATTATGCTTGAAAACTAGATGTTGCTTTGCAAATAATTCAAAACACACTGTGTTTATGCCCATTGCCAATAATACATCTCAGCAATATATCAAGAACGAATGAGGGCATTAAGTTTAAACTTCTAGGACTACTTATGCTCCTAAAATTTAACTAAATCAAAAGAGTGTAAGTGTATCTGGGGTGTCAAAGAGCATAGATATAATTTCTTGAAAATGGTATTAGTTTTTATTTATCAGGGGAACTAGCGGATGTATATGATTAAATTAAACAGTACTACTTGTATCATTATTTTCAAAAGGGTTTATGTTGTTAAGAATTGCTGAAAAAGTTTTTTCAACATACGAATAGTAGACTAAACTATAAATTCTCACAGAAAATCTTATAGATTCATTCAGGAACGCTAAATACTGGGGGATTGGTGGTAAATCACCATCTCTAGATTTTAAAACATGCTTATTTATTTTATACATTGTCAGACAAAAAAATGATTTGTATTTTCTATTATTTTAATGAATTAGCACAACTGACACCTGTACTTTTTCTATATAGACGTGCACGATGACATCAATCCAAAATAATTGGTTGGAGGTTGGCCAAATGTATTTTACAACATCTAAGTGGGGGGAGAGGGTAAATTATCAATTTTGTATAAGAAAATAATCCCAAAAAATCTTTTCCAAAGTTTTAGCTAGTGTCCCAGTAATTATTCTACCTCAACTAAAGTAAAAGAGAAAATGGGGTCCATTTTGTTGGGGTTTAAAATGGACAAAGTAAAAAAACTCTAAAATGAAAAGACAAACTTATTGGTTAGAGTAACGCTAGCCAACACTCACTAATCAGTGGGATAACCCAAGGATATCAATTGGGAAAGCCACTGGTGGTGAAGCAACGATTTTTTTCGTTTATAATTACGAATATACAAAAAGTGACTTCTTTTCAAAATGAAGGATGACCTTAGATAATATGGATAAAAGCCTAAAAAGTAACTAGAGCCGACTCTTTCGAAATAACAAGGATATTGTCTGTTGAAACAACTCAATAATAATTTTAGTGATTTGTTTGCTGATTTAGTTTTTTTTAAAGAATCAAGTGATTTCTTTGCAAGTAGGGTAAAAGACCAGTATCCAATTGAGCAAAATTATGTAAAACTTAAAACCTCATATGTTGTTATCAAATTAGAGTTGAAAAGGTTTGTATAGGCCAATGAATAGCTAAAAATCCAAGCTATGCAACAACATGGCTATTATTAAAATTATTTAAGATCATTCACTGAAAATCATCAGTTTATTGACTTACCTAGAAAGACCACTTTTTGGAAATAGCCTACTAATTATCCTATTTTGATGTAAATATCTTTTTAGTGTTTCAGTATTATTCACATATTAATAGAAAGCTCATTGTTATCTGATTCTAAAAATCTAGGTTTAATTTCTTGATTATTTTTATTCTATAAATCACAAATATTAAATATATATTTTTTTTCATTTCACTTGCTTGTCAAAACAGAAACCACACATTGGATTTTCGATGACAAATTACTCCCACTGGGCTGGCTCTAGTGAGAGATGATTGGGTCTACACTTGCATTCGGTCATACTGTAGTAAAAAAGGGGCAGTCCAAAAACCCATTGCTATTTTTCCAAAATGCCAAAGAAAAGTGGTCTTTCCCAAAAAGAGGTCTTTTACCTTATATAGTGATTTTTTTCTTACCCGGCGGCAATATTGCACATACAGAATTTGACGATATGGACTGGTAGAAGAAATTGAAAAAAGAGTGAATAGTCCCTAATAGCTATAATTAAACAGCTATCCAGAAAAGGCCTTATTTTTGTCTGTATAAAAGCGGCAGGAAACAATGGACTTCTATGCGGTGGTTACGCTTAGTGGCTTAGTGACTATTTTGGGAATATGGAATTTTCCCCAAAACCCTACTCAGCGATAATGGTCCATGCTTTAGAGTAAGAATATTATATGAAATAAATGAATATTTTGGTATAAAACGCTGGTATACCTCTGTGTACATGGCTTCTGCAAATGAAAAATCGAACGAAAACAGAAAAATCGCTTGTATGCTGGGCATACATGCAAAACAAGATCCGGAAAACTGGAACGACCATTTACATAGTGTAGTCTTTGCAATAAACACGGCATATTCCCGTCTTTTAAACGAAACACTATTTTTTACAATATTTTAGAGATCCAAGAATCTGTATGGAGTCGATAGAAAATAATATAATGTATTATAACATATATCTCTATAAACAAGAAAAGATTATGCGACTGAAAAAATCTATGGAGCAAGTTAAAGAGAATTTAGAAAATGCAAAGGCATCACCAAAGGAAAAATATGACGAGAAAAGTAAAAATAAGACAGTATATGCTCTATGCGATTCGGTTTATGTACAGAAGGCCAACTTGGAACAAAGAAGTTAAAACCAAAATGGGATGGACCTTTGAGAACAATAAGGCAACTACCAAATAGCTTAACATATGTTTTGAACCACCACGAAAAACAGACTGAAGAGACACTACGCCATAACCGTATGAAAAAAGGATTTTATTCAAAGTCATGGAAATCTGAACCTATTTCTTCAGATGAATAGAAAACCAAAGCAATTTCACTCGTCTATATAAAGGGGTTTTGTCAATTTGATGACCCTTTTAACAATCAAAATAGTTGGGAAGAATGGAAAGAATATTTGGCCCGCTCTTGGCTACTGTCTTTCCACAACCAACAGGTGAAAATAAGTAGGGACCAATGCCCATCTGATAGTAGTGATGAAAGTTGCGAAGGAGAATTCCAAAGACAAACTAGCGTTTCAAGAGATAATAAACAAGAAGACAAATCTAAAGAAGCAGAAAAATTGGAAGAAATACAAGAAGACACAAAAAAAATAGAAATATAAATACGAGAAACGGGTCTGTGGCCAGTAAATAAAAACAAAGAACAAAGAACGAATATTTTGCCTGTATCTGACAAGACGTCTTCAGTGTAGAGAAAAACCAAACTGAAACTATAAAATATACATAAAAACCAAAATAGAGTAGTCTAAAAATATAATATACAATTACATAAAAATTGCAATTTGAAGCTACCTTCGTGAAACCATGTCACAAAAGTAACGTTACTCAAAAAGTAAAGTTCAGTTACTTTTGACACAAGTTGAAGTTGAAATTTAAGGCAGGATTTCAATTGCGATTTGACTGAACTGCTTTCATCTAGGTCTTTACGTTCTACGCTGTTGCTTAGTATTTTTGGAGACCAGTTTGATCTCAAGTGCAAAGATATTAGTTTTACTTACGTACACACCTCAATGTTAACATCAGATCTCAATCATGTCGTAGCGTCTGCAAATCTCAGGATCTCGCCTGTCAAGGTTGTGCTTGATTCTCAGTTATCTGATCGCTTACCAATACAGCTCTCAGCCGAAATTCATTGCCACAGCTCCGACACACAAACGCAAACAACTTCAAAAACACCTCCTTGGTCTTGCCGTGATTGACGTAAAATTTACCCTGTTTTATTTCAAAAAAAAGCCGGCAGAGTCCTTAGTAAGATTTGTGTCAGAGTATGACATGTCTGCAGTCCAATTACGAGGAAGTTGGTCTGAGATTTAACTCCCAAAAGTCGGAAGTCTTGTTTTACAATTGGAAGAATGACCCTCCTACTAATAACACACTAAGTGATTGCTCAGTAAAACCAGGTGACAAAATAGTATTTCTGGGGCTGCCATTAGGTATATCATTATAGCATACCCGCTCCCTCCTATTCTCACATCTTGAACGACGAATTTCCAGCTCATATGTGCCTTGATAGTTAAATCCACTCTGAGATTCAATCACCACTACTGGCAAGTATTTACAACGCTACCGCTCTGACACATATATTAAATAAAAAAAACTAGTTTTTTAATCTGAAAGTAAGGTGCGACATCAAAACTTAAAACGAACAGAAATTATTTCGTATATGAAAGGGGCTGTCCCCTCCTCAACGCCTCACTCTTTACGCTAAAGTTTTTTATTGTTTTAAAAAATAAAGTTGTGAGACAGAGTCAAACTTTAGCGTAAAGAGCGAGGCGTTGAGGAGGGGACAGCCCCTTTCATATACGGAATAATTTGTGTTAGTTTTAAGTTTTAATGTCGCTCCTTACTTTCAGTTAAAAAAACTTGTTTTTTTTATTTAATTTCTGATAGTTTTTTATTTAATGCAGCTTTTTTTTGCATAAAAATTTTAATTTTATTTTGCTAAATGGATTTCTTTACAAATTAACTTACGTAACTAACTTCTATATTCGTAAATTTTTCTTCCGGCAAAAAATTCAAAGTTGCAGATTTTCGCAGATATGAGCTTGAAACCTATGTATTAGGGTTTTCTGATACGCTGAATCTGACGGTGTTATTTTCATTAAAATTCTTTCACTTGTAGGGGATGTTTCCCCCCTCTCTAAAAAATCTAGTAAATTTTCTCAGGCTCGTAGCCTTTGATGAGTAATGCTAAACTTAATCAAATTTATATATTTAGGATCAGCATTATAAACACATTCTTTTGATACATTTATTGTAATCAAAATTCCGTTTTTAAAAGTTTCGATTACTATTGAGCCGTATCGCTTGTTTTTTTATTGTTTTTTTTATTACATATATGTTATTACGTATATGAAGGGGTTCTCCCCTTAGTCAATACCACGCTCTTTACGTTAAAATTTAAAAACAAATTTAATTCACAAACCCTTGAATCACAAATGCCTTTTAATTATAATATATAGCTATTTTTAAAGCACTAAAAAAAAAAACTGTCGCGTAAAGAGCGAGGTATTGACTTGGGGGAGAACCCCCTCACATACGTTATAATTTCTGTTCGTTTTAAGTTCTAATATTCCTTCTTACATTTCAGTTGAAAAAACTTGTTTTTTTTTTATTTAATTTCTGATCGTTTTTTAAATAATGCTTGGAAATCCGGCGCCCCTTCATAGAAATGTCCCTTACCCCAAAGAAACATTCTCTACGGAAATATTCTCCAGAGTAACCCCCTCCTCTTGCCCCCCCCCCTCCAGAAAAAATCCTTCCTGAAAATGGTTGTATACTTCCCAATAACCAATAAATAATGCTGGCAAGTCCGGCGCCCCCTTCATGGCAATTTCCCTTCCCCCATGAAAACTTCCTTCATGAACAGATCCTCCAACATAACCACCGACCCACCCTTCCCTCCCACTACCCGAAAAAATAACTCCTGAAAACTTCTGTATACTTCCCAATAACCAATACTATATGTTAACATTGGGTAGAGTTCATAACTTTTAGCCCTCCCTCTGGGGACACCGGGGGATTAAGTCACCCTAAAAAACACATGTATCATATATTTGACCGTGCTGAACAAAATGGCTGTCTCAAAATTTTGATCGGGTGACTTTGAGAAAAAAATAAGCGTGGGAGGGTGCCTAGTTGTCCTCCATTTTTTTTGGTCACTTAAAAAGGGAACTAGAACTTTTAATTTCCGTTCCAATAAGCCCTCCCAAGATATTCTAGGACCAATGGGTCGATACGATCACCCCTGGGGAAAAAAAAACAAAAACAAACAAACAAACAAATAAACATACATCCGTGATCTTTCTTTTGGCAAAAAATGGAAAATTCTACATTTTTGTAGATAGGAGCCTGAAACCTCTACAGTAGGGTTCTCTGATACGCTGAATATGATGGTGTGATTTTCATTAAGTTTCTATAACTTTTAGGGGTCTTTCCCCCTTTTTTTGAAAATCAGCCAAATTTTCTCAGGTATGTAACTTTTGCTGAGTTGCTCTAAACTTAATGAAAGTTATATCTTTAATTTCAGCATTAAAGTTTAGTTGTATTGATGTATCCACTAATATCAAAACCCATTTTCTAGAGTTTTGGTTACCATTGAGGCAGGTTACTCCTTACTTACAATTCGTTACCACAAACTGTTTGATAATATGCAACCCCTTTCTGGAAACTGTTGGCAAACCGTGAAAAGTCTAAATTCCGCTTTTTTTCTGTTTTGACAAGTACCTACTAAAATTGCCACCATGGACAAAAAATAGTTTTCTGATCCGGCGCTATAACCAAGCCGACCCAAATCTAGCTGTTGAGAAACTTATTTGCCGAAAAAAAACCAGTAATTTTAAAGCACGATTGGGCAAGTTTGCTTGTTTAATTATTCCACTTGTTTTCCATTTTTCTTTTTCTCTTTTCCTTTTTCGTTTTTTTTTCCTTCCAGAAGTTGTTGTTTTTTGCTGTTATTTTTGAAAAAATTGTTGTTTTGTTGTTATTTTTGAGGATGTTTTCTATCTGTTTCCTCTTTTGGTATTATTCTATATACTCTTTTATTGTACATTTATTGTACATGATGGGTTTTCAATATATTATTATTATTATTGCTAGAATTTTTGGGAAGTTAAAGCAAAAACAGTCATTTTTGCTTATATATCTTAAAACAAATTACAGTACGTCAGAAAAACCTTGGAGTATGGCCACCTTTTGATAAGGGAAAGAGCCCAAGAGAAGAATATTGCCACAAATAAAGAGTGTAGCTATAAATAATTAGTTGCAAGTGTGCAAGTTCATAATAGTCCTTTCAGCTGTAAAAGTAAGACAAGAGAAACTGGAAATGGTCTATTGAGCTACCGGAAGCACCCTGTGGCTACCAAATCTTAGAGTAGACGCACAAGTCAATTGTTAGTGCCATAACAGGAAAAAAGTCGAAGAGCTAAAGTTTGAGCCTTATCCAATCTAAGCCGTAAGCGAAACTTTGTCCCGTAAGGACATTAAAGCAAAAAAAACGGAAATGGCAACCAAATATTTTATTAAACTATATCAGTGGCCGGAAATTTGAAGATAACCGAAAAGCTCAAAAGTTGATCTATAAAAACTGACATAAAGGAGCTAAAAGTAATTTCTGAGAAAAGTATGTTCCACATATGACAAGAAGGTAAAAAGTCAGAAAATTTCATCTCAAGCTTTTTCAAAGCTAATTGTTAAGCTACAAGTGTAGCTATTCTTGAATTTTATTTTAGACTTAGACGTAAGTTTTAGACTTTTATAGTGAGAGAAGGAAGCGATACCCAAGCTCTTGTTTGTAGTGATTTTTGTTTGTTTCAATCTTTATTTGTATCTTCAGTTTTAGTTACACTCGTTTTAAAATTTTTTTATTCATTTATATTACTATCTATCGTATGTTTGTTTGCATTGATTGTTTATTTAATTTCTGTCCGTTTTGGGTTTCATTTATATTTCAATTGCAAAATATATTTTTTTCGTTTTACGCTTGATTTGTATATTTAATTTAAGCATTACTCGCTTTAAGATTTATCTATTCATTTATATTATTATTTGTTGTTTGTTTTTTTGCTATGATTGTTTGTTTAATTTCTGTTCGTTTCGGGTTTCATTTATTCTTTAATAGTAATTTCTGGTCGTTTTGAGCATGAATTTTAAAATATATTTGTGTCTGCTGAATTTAAGTTTAAAATGGCCTTTACTTTTCTTTGAAAAACTTCTTTTTTGAAAAGTTTTTTTTAATTAATACAAAGAGATGAACAATTAAACTGCTCTCCGGAAAAGAGACTTATCTAGACCGGAGTTGAAAGGAACTATGGGTTTCTAAGTAATGATTTATGCTTAATTAGATGAGTCAGGTTAAAAGTTTTGCTGGGCTTATTTAAAATCTGTGCATAGAATAAACATTGCAATGATTAAATTAATTTTAAGGGTATATTATTACTATTGTTGTTTTTGAAAAAAAAAACTGATGGCTAAGAAGAGATAACCCTAAGCACACAAAGAGCAGAAAAAATTGCTTCTTGTGTTTTGATCAAGTATAATCTAAGCTTTGCGACTTCTGGTCAGTGCATTAATCTTTTTAACTAAGGCTATCCTCGGCATTCCTAATATATATTCCTAAAAATACTCCTAAACCCGGAAGATAAATATTAAATCAACCACGTTATCCAAGTAAATTAACTAATAAAAAAACTCAAATTAATCAAATAGTTTCAAACATAACTTTAAATCTATTTTAAGTAAAAACACAGATATAAATGCTTAAGCCATTATGAGTCAAACTCAAAGAGAAGATGCATATTAGAAAGGGTGTGAAAAGAAAAGTTTAATGTCATCAAGATGAAAAGAAAAAGAGAGAAAAGAGAATAACAAGGATGAATCCCGAAAATTGATATCCTTGAACATCAGACATGGCTTGACATTTGGCCATGAACATAATTCTAAGGAAACCAATTAAGGTTGTATGCAAAGAATGATCCATAAATAATGGTAGAATAAGAAGCATCTACAAAGTACTTGAAATTTGTTGTTTTAAAAGTAAAATGTATATAGTTGTGAAAAACTCTTACTAAAGGGGATAGTACTGTGGTACCGTGTCCAATTAAGCAGAAATAATTTAATATGAAAGAAAATATTTATAACGCAAAATAAAAATTTCAAAGTTTCAAAATACTATTTTTTACTAAGACAAGAGAAAATATCCTTTATGTGACGCTTGGAAAGGAAATTGATAAATAACCGCTTTCCTGGCTAAGAACGTAAATTTGCCGTATTGATGGGGCTGATTTTTAGTTTAAGAAATTATATTTTGGGACCGAGGTCTTACTAATCTATTTTTGGGCCGACCTCTGTCCGTTAGTTTTTGGGAATACCTTGGAAGATAGCAAGTGTTTAAGTATCTTGTTGTATTGTAATTTGTAATATTTGTTGATCCTCTGCGACCATTAGTCCCCGTGGCATAAATAGCCAGACATTGTATCGTGTGTTGCACAAATGAAAGTATTATATTATTTCCAACCTCTCTGTACAACATTATTTAAGCTTCTCGTTAACTCCCAGTAGGTAGTTTCAAGGTAATTGCTCCGGCCAACCCTAAGGAAACGCTACAGAGATTTAATCTCATTAGACCCGTAACTATAACCCCTACAAAGGGCCGAATAACATCCAACCTAAACCTACTTTATTGCACACACTATCTGTATTTAGTTCGTTAAAATTGTCTATATCTTAGGATAAGTTGTGTGCGTGAAATTAAACTTACAAGGCTTTTTGTAGGTGGTTGAACTAACAAAAAGATAATATTTGCATCATAATACCACTGCTTCTACTCTTACAACTACTACTAATGCTGCTATTATTATTACTGCTACTAAAGCTAAGACTACTACTATTAATTCTACTGCTACTATCACTACTGCTATAACTATAACCACTGGTACTACTACTACTGCTACTAAATCTAAGGGTATTAAGGTGAAAATTTTGGGCAGTATTGAAACTGTATTGAACTTAATCAAAATATACTATCTCACGTAAGTTGTCAAGATGACGTATGAGGAATGACGTATGTAATGTCATTTATATTTTAAAAGACCTAATTTTATTGCAAATTAAAAGTTGCTAGTGCCCTCTTTAAGAGTCAAAAATGATTGTAGGGCAATCAGCCCTCCTTTGTTGTTCATAACTTTCCAAACACTTTTAATCAAACCTTTAAGACAGCCATTTTGTTCAGCATAGCTGAAAGGTCTAGTAACTATATGTCTAGGTTTATTGGGTAGGTCAACCCCCCACAGCTAGGTAGTTTGCCCATGTAGTTATGCTTGAAAACTAGATGTTGCTTAACAAACAAGTCAAAACGCACTCTGTGTGTGCCGATTGCCAATAATACCTCTCAGCAATATATCAAGAACGACTGAGGGCATTAAGTTCAAACTTCTAGGGCTAATTCTGCTCCTAAAATTTAACTAAATCAAAAGAGTGTAAGTGTATCTGGGGTGTCAAAGAGCAAAGATATAATTTTTTGAAAAATGGTATTAGTTTTTATATGTCAGGGGACTTAGAGGATGTGTATGATTAAATTAAACAGTACTACTTGTGTCATTATTTTCAAAAGGGTTTATGTTGTTAAAAATTGCTGAAAAAGTTTTTTCAGCATACGAATAGTAGACTAAACTATAAATTCTCACAGAAAATCTTATAGATTCATTCAGGAACGCTAAATACTGGGGGATTGGTGGTAAATCGCCATCTCTAGATTTTAAAAATGCTTATTTATTTGATACATTTTCAGAAAAAAAATGATTTGTATTTTCTATTATTTTAATGAATTAGCACAACTGACACCTGTACTTTTTCTATATAGACGTGCACGATGACATCAATCCAAAATAATTGGTTGGAGGTTGGCCAAATGTATTTTACAACATCTAAGTGGGGGGGGGGGGTAAGAGGGTAAATTATCAGTTTCTTATAAGAAAATAATCCCAAAAAATCTTTTCCAAATTTTTAGCTAGTGTCCCAGTAATTATTCTACCTCAACTAAAGTAAAAGAGATGGGGTCCATTTTGTTGGGGTTTAAAATGGACAAAGTAAAAAAACTCTAAAATGAAAAGACAAACTTATTGGTTAGAGTAACGCTAGCCAACACTCACTAATCAGTGGGATAACCCAAGGATATCAATTGGGAAAGCCACTGGTGGTGAAGCAACGATGTTTTTCGTTTATAATTACGAATATACAAAAAGTGACTTCTTTTCAAAATGAAGGATGACCTTAGATAATATGGATAAAAGCCTAAAAAGTAACTAGAGCCGACTCTTTCGAAATACCAAGGATATTGTCTGTTGAAACAACTCAATAATAATTTTAGTGATTTGTTTGCTGATTTAGTTTTTTTTTGAAGAATCCAGTGATTTCTTTGCAAGTATATAGTGATTTTTTTTCTTACCTGGCGGCAACATTGCACATATAGAATTTGACGAAATGGACTGGTAGAAGAAACTGAATTACTAAAACCCAGTAAACTGATTTTGGCTAGTTGGTAGCTATCATTATCTTCTCTATTCATTACTTTTTTGAATACAATATTTGCTGCCATCAGATCGGAATCCTGGCCATGTAATGAAATACCCTAGATATAAACTGTAGGCTGAAAAAAAGGAGCCATTTTTTTTCAAATTGACATTAGCCTAGCTATTGATAGGCTAAATAGAAAAGAGATGGTAGCTTAATGCCTGAAGCCTTTGGACTTTTCCCAATCTTGGGTAAATATTCCAATTAAAGTATATATTTAATAAATGGGTACAATTTCTAATTAACTCACTAGGCTAGTGAGATAGCTCAGAAATAGGCTTGACATAGGGCCTACCTTTAGATTCAGGGTATTCATCCTGATATAAGATTAAGAATTTCATCCTGAGGCCAAATACAACATTCTTTTCCATCAGAAATGAACTTTACACCTCCCCCCCTAATATGCAAATACCATGAAATGAATAGGCTAGCCTATAGGGTAAAAAAACAGTCAATATCTACCAAATCATATACTTGAGTTAGGACTAAAGTGAATACACCATTCAATGCCTTTTTTTATGCTGATTACGAATATTATAAGCATTTCTATTGGAAATGAATTTCAGCCCCCCCCCCAGGCCTAGGCTATATATGCCAATTTAGGGTTAGGTTAGGTATAGCCTATATAGGGGGGGGGCTGAAATTCATTTCCAATAGAAATGCTTATTATATTTTTAATCAGCATAAAAAAGGCATCGAATGGTGTATGGTAATGGTAATGGTGCCCTACAATCATTTTTGACTCTTAAAGAGGGCACTAGCAACTTTTAATTTGCAATAAAATTAGGTCTTTTAAAATATAAATGACATTACTAGCTATGATAGATCTGCACTGCCTATGTCCTGATACGATTTATATTGCTTATATGGCCTTTTACTACCTGCATGTAAATAGTTTTTGGTTAATTGGAACTCCCCCTAAACATTCCCCAAAACTTTTAACTTAATGCCATTAGTGTAGTTAATTACAGTAACCGTACAAACAGCATTACATGTTTGTACAAAGTGTCTTCTGGCTAGTTCAAAATCCTGCCACAACTAACCCCGATAGGTATGACTTAATAATGCAGGCCGTTATTAGGATTTTGCTTTGCCACTCTTTTGACAGTCTACATAATCATAGTTCGTTTAGATTTAGTTCAACATCTGCCTAAATATTCCTTGAAAGCTTCACCTTAGGACCCTTGGCACGTGTAGTAGCAGTCAACTTGGTCATTGCAAAACTGTCATCTTATGATGAAACATTGAAACCAAAGTCATACAAAAGAATACCAGTTGATTTTCTAACTATTTTTAAGGTAACATAAAGAAAGAATGCAAGGTAGACTTAAACAATGCAATTTAGTAGGCAGATAAGGCTAAATGTCAACTAGGTTTTTGCAAAACTGTCATCTTATGATGAAACATTAAAACCAAAGTCATACAAAAGAATATCATTGATCAAACAAAACTTGCAAAGAAATCATAAATATTAATCCTTAGAGTAAACTATGATTCAAACTTGCTTAGAAATTGGAGAATTATTCTTTTTTTGTTGATTTTCTAAGTATTTTTAAAGTACTGTAAAGAAAGAATGCAAGGTAGACTTAAACAATGTAATTTGGTAGGCAGATAAGGCTAAACACTAAGTTATTAGGTTATGCATTGAATATGCTATGCTTTATCCCCCCCCCCTAATGTGCAAAAATATTTAGCCCAAATTTGTTTCTAAATTATTATATTCTCATCATTATTTATGTTTTATTTCATAGCATTAACCATAACATATCGTTAACCAATAGCATTAACCAAACTTCACTTGCAAGTGTTTATTATATAACCAATAAGTGCCACTACTTATTGGCTATATAATAAATACTCAAGAATTTTGATTGCAAATGATGCAACCATGACACAAGAAACTGTTCAAGCAACTTCTTTATACCAGAGTATAAGTACTGAGACTTTTTCTTAGAGTAAACTATGATCTAAACTTGCTTAAAAATAGTAAGAATTATTCTTTTTTTTTCTAACTATTTTTAAAGTACAGTAAAGAAATAATGCAAGGTAGACTTAAACCATGTAATTAATTCTATGGTTGTTAGAAAGGACAATTAGTTATTCCCCTAATAATATTTCTCTATTCTCTTTTAGACATTATTTCTAAAAAGTTGGTTGAATGCAAGAATTAAAAGTGAAATTCTAGTTGGTTTTTACTACTGGAATACTTTATTTGTATCTTAGTATTTAACTGACTTTACCAGGAAACAAAATTGCAGAATGAAAAAAAAACAGGGAAAAACTTGCCTCATGATATTTCTCTCTACTGTATATTTCCCTGTTGATTTCTGTGGTGTTGGCAGACATCTGTATTCTTAATAGGTTTGCGCTTGAAGGGTTTGAAACTACAGTTGTTTGGAGAGTAAACTTGATATCTAACATATTAAAATTTAGAGTTGTATTTTGTGAAGGTATGAATACTAAACTGGCATCTAAAAAAAACATAGAAATTTTCATTCTGAAAACTGGTTGTAACAGATTTGTTGGACTGACCTCTGTCTGTTTATATTGGGAATACCTTGGAAGATAGCAAGTGTTTAAGTATCTTGTTGTATTGTAATTTGTAATATTTGTTGATCCTCTGCGACCATTAGTCCCCGTGGCATAAATAGCCAGACATTGTATCGTGTGTTGCATACTGAAAAGTATTATATCAGTTGTCTCTGTGGATATTTCCAACCTCTCTGTACAACATTCTTTAAGCTTCTCATTAATTCCCAGTAGGTACTTTCAAGGTAATTGCTCAGGCCAACCCTAAGGAAACACTACCAAGATTTAATCACATTAGGACCATAACTATAACCCCTACAAAGGGCCAAATAACATCCAACCTAAACCTACTTTATTGCACACACTATCCGTATTTAGTTTGTTAAAATCATCAATATCTTAGGATAAGTTGTGTGCGTGAAATTAAACTTACAAGGCTTTTTGTAGGTGGTTGAACTAACAAAAAGATAATATTTGCATCATAATACCACTGCTTCTACTCTTACAACTACTACTAATGCTGCTGTTATTATTACTGCTACTAAAGCTAAGGGTATTAAGGTGAAATTTTGGGCAGTATTGAAACTGTATTGAACTTAATCAAAACATACTATCTCACATAGGTTGTCAAGATGTTGTATGAGGAATGCTTGATGAATGGTTGGGAGTATTAAGTAGAAACTTTCATCATGTCTTGAAGGAGATGCTGAAAAAAAACCAAAGATGTTATGTGCATACTGCTACTAATGCTACTACTACTACCACAACTATTGCCACTACATATGCCAAGGGTGCTAAGGTGAAGCTTTCAAGGAATATTTAGGCAGATGTTGAACTAAATCTAAATGAACTATCATCATGAAGACAGTCAAAAGAGTGGCAAAGCATTATCACAATAACAGCCTGCATTATTAAGTCATACCTTTTGGGGTTAGTTTTGACAGGATTTTGAACTAGCCAGATGACACTTTGTGTATATATGTAATGCTGCTTCTATGGTTACTGTAATTAACAACACTAATGGCATTAAGTTAAAAGTTTTGGGGAACAATTAGGGGGAGTTTCAATTAAACAAAAAACTATATACTTGCAGGTAGTAAAAGGGCATATAAGCAATATAAATTATATCAGGACATAGGCAGCACCAATCTATCATAGCTAGTAATATCATTTATATTTTAAAGGAGCTAATTTTATTGGAAATCAAAAGTTTCTAGTGCCCTCTTTAAGAGTAAAAAATGATTGTAGGGCAATCAGCCCTCCTTTATTGTTCATAACTCTCCAAACACTTCCAATCAAACCTTTAAGACAGCCATTTTGTTCAGCATAGCTGAAAGGTCTAGTAACTATATGTCTAGGTTTATTGGGTAGTTCAACCCCCCACAGTTATGTAGTTTGCCCATTATGCTTGAAAACTAAATGTTGCTTTAAAAACAATTCAAAACACACTGTGTGTATGCTGGTTGCCAATAATACATCTCAACAATATACCAAGAAAAACTGAGGGTATTAAGTTCAAACTTCTGGGGCTACTTCTGCTCTTAAAATTTAACTAAATCAAAAGGGTGTAGGTGTATCTGGGCTGTCAAAGAGCATAGATATAATTTCTTGAAAATTGTATTAGTTTTTATTTATCAGGTCAACTGGAGGATGTATATGACTAAATTAAACAGTACTACTTGTGTCATTATTTTCAAAAGCGTTTATGTTGTTAACAATTGCTGAAAAAGTTTCTTCAGCATACAAATAGTAGACTAAACTATAAATACTTAAAGAAAAATCTTATAGATTCTTTCAGGAACTCTAAATACTGGGGGATTGGTGGTAAATTGCCATCTCTAGATTTTAAAACATGCTTATTTATCTTCTACATTGTCAGACAAAAAAAGATTTGTAATTCTATTATTTTTATGATTTAGCACAACTGACACCTGTACTTTTTTTTTATAGACATGCACAATGACATCAATCCAAAAAAATTGGTTGGAGGTTGGCCTCATGTATTTTACAACATCTAAGCAAAGGGGGGGGGGAGGAGGGTAAATTATCAGTTTTTTATAAGAAAATAATCCCAAAAAATCTTTTCCAAAGTTTTAGCTAGTGTCCCAGTAATTATACTACCTCAACTAAAGTAAAAACGAAAATGGGGTCCATTTTGTTGGGGTTTAAAATGGACAAAGTAAAAAAATTCTAAAATGAAAAGGCAAACTTATTGGTTAGAGTAGGCTACTGCTATCCAACACTCACTAATCAGTAGGATAACCCAAGGATATCAATGGGGAAGACCACTGGTGGTGAAGCAATGATTTTTTTGATTGTAATTACAAATATACAAAAAGTGACTTCTTTTCAAAATGAAGGAGGACCTTACATAATATGGATAAAAGCCTAAAAAGTAACTAGAGCCAACTATTTCAAAATACCAAGGATATTTTCTGTTGAAACAACTAAATTATAATTTTAGTGTTTTGTTTGCTGATTTAGTTTTTTTTTTCAAGAATCCAGTGATTTCTTTGCAAATATATAGTGATTTTTTTCTTACCTGGAGGCAACATTGCACACAGAGAATTTTACAAAATTAACTCATAGAAGAAATTGAATTACTAAAACTCACTAAGCTGATTTTGGCTAGTTGGTAGCTATCATTATCTTCTCTATTGATTACTTTTTTGAATACAATATTTGCTGCAATCAGATCTGAATCCTGACCATGTAATGAAATACCCTAGGTATAAACTGTAGGCTGAAAAAAGTGGAGCCATTTTTTTTCAAATTGACATTATGGGTCAGCTATTGACAGGCTAAATATAAAAGAAAAAACAGTTTCCAATTGAGAAAAATTATGTAAAACTAAAACCCTCACATTTTGTTACCAAAGAGGAATTGGGAAGAATTGTATATATCAGAGAAAAGCTATAAATCTAACCCCTGTATCAATATGGTTACTATCAAACTTATTTGAGTTCAATAACTTGAAATTATTATATTATTGGTTAGCCTACCTACAAAGACTCTTTTTGGAAATACCAATTATCCTATTTTGATGTATATATTCTTTTAGTGTTTCAATTTTATTCACATAGGCTATCAATAGAAAGGTGGCTTTCTTCTGATTCTTAAAATGTAACTTTTATTGTTTGATATTTATTCAATAAATCACAAATAATTTTTTCTTTTAAATTGCTTGTCAAAACAGAGACCATATTTTTAATTTATGCTGACAAATTATTGGTGAAAGTTTGACCAAGAAGGCAGAGTTCTTGTTACTGCCTTCACATTGCATCATACAGTAGTATATAGAGGTGGTCCAAAAATCCATTGCTATTTTTCTGGAATGCCAAAGAAAAGTGGTCTTTCCCAAAAAGAGGTCTTTTACCATATATAGGCTAGTCTCCCTAAGTCACTTTTCTCTTCAAATTGATTTAACAGTTAGGGTAAAGGCACCAATGATTCAACAGTTTTTGTAAAACAACACTTTTTCTACTCAAGAAGGCTTAATCTAAGAATTTTTGGTTTGAAAAGGGTCTGAGTGTGTAGGAAAAACATCTAGGAATCTAATCGTTTGATTAGCAATTTGAAGTTTTATCAGAAAAGGGTACAAAACTCCGATTTTCTGAAATTGGAGCGTTTTCACCTTCAAATTTGACACAAAAAAAACCAACCTGTTTTCAATGCAAGTTGGAACCCAATTCAACAAGTGTTGAAATACTTGGGGAATGCTTGTGGGCAGAACCTGGTATATTCAACGCGCCTATTCTTGTTACTTTGTTTCTTTGTTTCTCTTCAACTTTGTTTAATTTGTAAAAGCATAAAACACCATTCAGATAGTAGAAGCAATAAAACCAACAAAAGTGTTTCAAATATAGGAACAAACGTGGATAATCACATGGAGTGTAGGCCTAATTGTGTGACCTAGGTCACATGACTCTTCTATTTTTTCACAGTGTTGTCTATATGCTATAGGAATAGCATCTCCAAATGCTATCTGGAACGGACTGTTTCCTGTCAGCTTTAACAGCCCTGCAAAGATTTCTTCATTGTTCACAGTGTAAATGTTATCAACATTTGGCCATTTGAAAGTATGATCTGCCATTTTAATCTACTTCAAAACCCAGTTTCTAGGGTGAGAATATAACAAGAGGTATAAATAATGGTGAGCGGCTGCCTAGCAAAAATGACTGGGCCTTAGGAAAGCATTTAATGCTCTTTCATTCCCTTAAGCTCTTCCAAAACTCTTTGCCGTAAATCATGTCTGATAAATCAGGCTGTAGTCCCTGTAGTCATCTCTGAAGTCCTAGCCTGCCCCCCCCCTCCTTGAATGACACCTCTATATCTATAATTGTTTGTTATATGTTTGGTTATATGATTTTCCCCACAAAATTTGCAATTTATACATTCATCCAAAGTTGTTTTGCAAAATTAAGATCTTACTTCTGTAGGCTAAACTTTAGTTTGCATTGAATTTATTGCATGAAGCAAAGGCTATAAGTTATATTAGTCAAACCATAAATGGCAAAATTACACACCTCACTTGGGCCAGCTTCTGTTGCTGCCTTGGTTGCTGCTACAATGTCCACCAACTTAGCTTTTTTAGCTGGTTGACTAGGTATAAAAATATTGATTATTTTTCTCTGACTCATTGCACACTCTTATTCAACAAATGAATTCATTCAATACTATCTTTAATTGACAATGCTAGAGAAAACACGAGGCTCCGGGTTATGCGTCATTTCATATAAGATTTTGTATTCAATAAAATTTGTATTTTTTATTTGGATGAAGGATAAATAAGGGAATAATCTAAAAAAATCTGGGGGGGGGGCAACTGCCCCACCCCCCCCCCTGCCCCATAGCAATTTACGCCCCCGCATGGTATGAGGCCAAGCAGCAGTTCCTCAGATGATGGAAAAATCCAGTGTCTGTAAGTAAAACTTCAAAGTTTAAAAAAAACCTTTTGTTTAAATGTTCTTTCATCTGAAATATTATTAGAAATAATAATCATCAAAATCTCTTACTGCACAGAAAGCACCCGTAAATTCGACAGCTATGGTGCCTATGGTTTCGTCAGTGGATCCTGGAATTTCAACACCTATTATTTCTCATCTGTTTTACATGTTCAGTGAAGTTTCGACAAAGTCACCTATATTTGACAGGGCCTGTTGCTGTCTGTCCAAAATTTCGACAAGGTTACTACAAGATATTCGCCAAAGAAATAAATCCCTTGATAGAAGCAAATATTTTCGCTTGAATGCAGCTGAAGGAACATTTTTAATCTGCCTGGTATTCCACTACATTAAACAAGAATTTTCGACACTTGGAACCTAGTTTCGACAATGCAATTTCCGTCGCCATTTTCATTTAATTTTATCAAGAAAAAGCTAATGTGGCTACATTTCAGAGAAGATCAGATGTATCTCAACACATTGGCGCTTATCCCAACTTTTTCTTGCAATAAATAACCAAGTAATGACAGTTTGAACATTACATACCTGAAAAATTGTTGGGAGCTACTTTCATGTCAAAAACAGGAAACTGACCGAATTGAATGTTCTTTTCTTATCTGGGTGTACCGGATATAGTGTCCACGTTTCGCACTGTCGAAATATAACGACGGCTCCAAGAGATGGCGCTCTAAGTCATGACTAAGCAGCGCTATCCTGTTTTGAAGGAAAATTTCGACAGTGGTTCCAAAGTTGCACTGTCGAATCATGGTGCCTTTACCCTAGTCAAAATTATAGAAAGTGTAGTAAATTTACAGTTTATAACATAATTTGGTAAATTTTTAGGTGGCCCTATAATTTAGCTAGGATGAAAGTGAAAACATCATTTTATGCCTTTTTTATGCTCTTTCATAATTCAGTAATTGCTTCTGCCACAAATTGCATCTTGAGCCTCTAATGGGGCCCAAAGTTAATTAATATGAATTATGAAAGAGCATAAAAAACATCAAATGATGTTTTCACTTTCATCCTAGCTAAATTATATGGTCCACTGCAAATTTACCATGAACTTTACCCCCTCCCCCCCCACTCCCCTAATGTGTAAATACATACCCTGAATTGTCAACTGTAAAGTTTCAAATCCCGAAATTCAGCACTATTTTTGTTGATGGTATTTGTAAAACTTAAAATGTTAGGAAAATGGTTTGAATTGAAAATCGAGTATTTTGCAGGTTAGGTTAGATTAGGTTTGGTTATAACTTCTTTGTCTGGTTACCTTTGGGACCCCTTTAAGGGCTCAAGATGCAATTTACAAATGAAGCAATTATTGTACAATGAAAAAGCATAAAAAAGGCATCAAATGATATTTTCACTTTCATCCTAGCTAAATTATAGGGACACCTAGAAATTTACCCATAATTTTGCTTGGGTGTAAGTTTCACATAATGCCTTTCTTATGCTCTTTCATAGTTTAATAACAGTTTCTGGTAGGAATTCCATTTTGAGCCCTTAATAGGGCTCCAAAAGGTAAAACAGTCTATAGTATTCCAAAATTTAAAATCATGTTTCTAAAAAATACTGTCTAGTGAGACAAGAATTTTAAAAAGAGTATGAAACCCCCTGAAAAATAATGTCACAGCAAATTGATGTCACTTTTGAGGGGTCACTTTCAGTTCTTTTAAAATTACTACAAGTTTGTCTTCCAAATAACAGTTTACTATTAAGACTAAGGAAAATAATAAGTACCATTCCTGGATCAGCTAGAAATGGCTATTTTTGCTGACTAGCCAGTTTTTTTTAGAAACAGGCTATTAAACTTTTGGTTACAATGGGCTGTTTAAGACTTTTAAGAGTTCAAAATGTAATTTTTCCCAGGAGCAATTATTGAATTATGAAAGATCATAAAAAGAGTATAAATGCTTCCCTCTTCTTTTGAATTTTTTTTCCATTAGTAGTGATCTCCATGGTCATGATACACAAGGAGCATCAAATCTAGTACATACATTTAGAAAAACGACTAGAGCTTCCTTTGTAATAAGAAATTTTGCTCCCTGTGTATAGGATATAATACTGGTTGCAATTTGAAATGCAAGTCATCAAGTCACCTTGCAAAAGAATAGAATTTATGTATGTGTTTTGTGTAAGTAGAATGGTTTTTGTATATGTGTGAATTTAGTAATATTACCAAGTAGATAAATATAAATCAGTATTTTTTAGAATACCTAGAATAGAAGATTCCGACCTGCTCCCAACAAGCCCTTAGGAGTTTTCTTAGCAGGTGCAGCAAATTTTTTTTTTTTTTTTTTTTTTTTTTTTTGCAAATAAAACTATATATCTTATCTGTCTAAAACGATATTGAGTGATATTTTTGCCTTTATCCTTGGTAAATTATATTATAAACTGCAAATTTACCAAGAATTCATTGTATAGGCTATATACAATTCAGAGTATATGTTTGGACATTAGGGGGGGGGGGGGGGGGTAAAGTTCATTCTCAACAGAAATTAATGTTATATTTGGATTCAGAATGAAAATCCAAATCTAAAGTTATGTATATTTCTTATATATCTCATTAGTGAGTTAATCTGAAAATCTACCTATAAATGTAGACAGTAGGTTCCTATGATAATTTTAGGATAAATATTTAGTGGTTCACTTCTTCTGAAGGAAACATGGTATTCAAACAAAAGTAGTACCATTAGGCTCCTCATTTTGTGCTATTTCCAAATATTTGTACCTTAACTGCACTTCAGAGCAATATTAAGGTCCATACTGGATCTGTATTTGCTCTGTGATGATGATGTATCAATGTAATATGATTTCACTTTGTTAAGGGCCACCAACACACTGTATGTGAGATTTGCTGGAGAGATGCAATTTAAGCCCACTTGGTAACAGTGACGACAAGGTAGGTATGACCAATAATTACCAATCTCCAGTGGTTTATAGTTGACACTGCTGCACAACAGCAACTTCAGATAGAGTGTGCAAAATGGTTAGGAATGGCAAGCAGTATCAACCTCCTAGCAACACACTCCCATGGAAAACTTGCATCAATAATGAATGGGTGGCTGAAAGGGACAAACAGTCCCACTTTTATTTCCATGGCTTATTGCTCCATGCTTTGTCAAGCCTGGACTTGAAGGATGCAGTCACCATTTTGTTTTGAAGGCTTTTCTATTCATTAATGACATGTTCGCCAAAATGGTTTTGCTGTATTTGAGTGTCCACAGTATATTAGAAAGTTTTTGCCAATGGCCTCTTGTATGGTGCTGACTTGCATGTTTTGTGAAGAGAGAATTGTATGGTTGGTTATTATATTTGTAGATCAGCATCATGTCATCATGCTGGTGTCTGAAGATGAGGGTTGGATCATGGTAAATTTTCTAACAGTGCACCCTTCCTGCCACATTTTGAAGGTGCTTCCACTATACTTTGCTCCCACTACACCCCTATACTCCCCTCTTATGTACAAATATATAGCCTGAATTATATATTTCTCTTGTGTTTTTCTATTTCTTGATTTTGTCTACTTAACATATTTTCTTCTCAATAGCCCTAATACTAGGCTAATACCAAATATCCTAACCATTACAGTTTCCTGCCAAAAACTCAGTTGAGAATTTACTTCAAGGTAAAGTGTTACCAGCCTTCTTGACTACAGTATCCCAGGAAACTATAATGGGGGAGTTTCCTCCTCAAAAACATATTTTTTATTTGGATATCAACTATGCTGAACAAAATGTCTATCTCAAAATTTTGATTGGTTGTGTTTGGGGGAGTTACGGGCGTGGGGGGGGGCTAGTTGCGCTCAAATCACTTTTGACTATTAAAAAGGGTACTAGCCAATCCAATTTCCAATTGAATGAGCTCTTTTTGAAGTTTCTATGGCAACTCCTTCATTACAAAGTGCCCGGGTATGGAGAAAAAAAAACAAACATTGTGCCCACATTGTTCTTTACTTAGGCAGCATTATCGCGCTGCCTATGATAAGAGCCCTTCACAATTAACCCTTCTAAATATGAGTTTATTTCATTTAATAGTTAATACCATATGGCTGCCTTAAATCTTGATAATGCTTCTAGTTGTGCTCTAATTCAGTTAATTGGCTGGGAATTGTGTTTGGTTGTTCCATTTCTTCTACATGTTGAATCCTGATAAATGGAGTGGTTAAGAATCTAATGGTACCATATGGGAAAATTTTGCCAAATAAAGGTAGATTTAATCAAAAGAGCCTATGTAGTTTTTACCACAGTTTTAGTTCTCCAGTCGTTCTCTTCCTTTCCAGTTATTTTTAATAGAGAGAAGAAGGGGCTTGTACAAGAATTATCTGAGTGATCAGTCATTTGAAAATAAGAGGAATGTAAAGGAAGTGGCGAAAGTATTAAAATATGAACTAAAGAAGTGTGAAGTGGAGACCATGGATAAATTTGCCAAGGATCTGGAAGATGTAGCTAGACAGCATAATAATAAAATATTGTACTAGCATGTTAATAAATTGAGAGGAAGTAGTCAATCTGGACTTGTCCTGGTTAAAGATAGGAACAGGGCCACAATTATTCAAAGGAAAGTTGAAGAGAGATGGGCAGAACATTTTGATAATGTGCTAAACCAGGATATAGTTACAGAAAAAGATGAAGAGGAAAATGAAGAATTTTGTGACAAAAATTTTTGTGGATGTGATGGAAGATTTGTTTTCTGAGGAAGAATTAGTGATATTGCTAAAATGATTAAAAAATAATAATGTCTAGGTGCAGAGAGTATGATAAATAAGTTTCTTAAATATGATGGCTATGAGATTAAAAATAAGTTACTGAAAATTATGAATATGACTTTTGAAAAAGGGGAAGTGCCTGGCGATTTTAGGGAAACCCTTATTAAACCCCTGTGTAAGAAAGGTCATGAGAGTGAGTGTGGTAATTATAGAGGCATTAACCTTGTTTCTATAGGTAGCAAATTATTAGTATGATGATACTTTTTAGACTTAGATGTTCTGTAAACAAAGTTTTAAGAGACGAACAGTACCGTTTAGGAAGCGTAGAGGATGTGTCGACCAAATTTTCACTCTAAGATTAATAATTAAGAAGTGCCTGAGTCATCAAACCCCTTTAGTTCTCACTTTTATAGATTATGAACAAGTGTTTGATTCAGTAGACAGAAGAGCTTTAGCAAAGGTTTTATCCTTGTATGGTATAAATTAAAAAAACAAGTTTTTTAAACTGAAAGTAAGGAGCGACATTAAAACTTAAAACGAACAGAAATTATTCCGTATATGAAAGGGGCTGTCCCTCCTCAACGCCCCGCTCTTTACGCAAATTTTTTTGTTGTTTTAAAAAGTAGAGATGTGAGACAGAGTCAAACTTTAGCGTAAAGAGCGGGGTGTTGAGGAGTGGACAGCCCATTCATATACGGAATAATTCTGTTCATTTTAAGTTTTAATGTCGCTCCTTACTTTCAGTTTAAAAAACTCGTTTTTTTTATTTAATTTCTGATCGTTTTTTAGTTAATGCAGCTTTTATTTTGGCTCACCGTCATTGAATAAGTAAACAAAAGTTACATAAAAAATTTACTTTTCTTTTGCTAAATGGCTGTCTCTAAATTTGGTTCTGACGTAATTTACAAATTAACTTGCGTAACGAACTTCTATATTCGTATATATTTCTTCTGGCAAAAAATACAAAGTTGCAGATTTTTGCAGATATGAGCTTGAAACCTATGTAATAGGGTTTTCTGATACGCTGAATCTGACGGTGTGATTTTCATTAAAATTCTTTCACTTGTCGGAGGGGATTTTTCCCCCCTTAATAAAAAATCAGGTAAATTTTCTCAGGCTCGTAGCCTTTGATGAGTAATACTAAACTTAATAAAATTTATATATTTAGAATCAGCATTATAAGCCCGTTCTTTTGATACATCTATTGACATCAAAATTCCGTTTTGAAAAGTTCTGATTACTATTGAGCGGTATCGCTTGTTTTTTTTATTGTTTTTTTTTATTACGTATATGAGGGGGTTCTCCCCTTATTCAATACCACGCTCTTTAATTTAAAAGTTAAAAAAAAATTTAATTAACAAAACCCAGAATCACAAGGGCCGGTTAATTAGAATAGATAGCTCTTTTGAAAGCACTAAAAAAAGCTGTAGCATAAAGAGCAATGTATTGACTTGGGGGAGAACCCCCTCATATACATAATAATTTCTTTTCGTTTTAAGTTCTTATGTTGCTTCTTAATTTCAGTTGAAAAAAGTTTTTTTTTTAATTTAATTTCTGATCGTTTTTTAAATAATGCTTGGAAATCCGGCGCCCCCTTCATAGAAATATCCCTTACCCCAAAGAAACATCCTCCACGGAAATATTCTCGCGAGTACCCCCTCCTTCAGCCCCCCTCCCACCAGAAAAAAAATCCTTCCTGAAGATGTCTGTATACTTCTCAATAACCAATACAATATGTAAGCAATGGGCAAAGTTCATAACTTGCAGCCCTTCCCCTGGGAACTGTGGGGGATTAAGTCATCGTAAAAGACATATTTATTAGATTTTCGACTATGCTGAACGAAATGGCTATCTCAAAATTTGAATTGGATGACTTTGAGAAAAAAATGAGCGTGGGAGGGGGCCTAGTTGCCCTCAATTTTTTTTGGTCACTTAAAAAGGGCACTAGAACTTTTAATTTCCGTTTAAATGAGCCCTCTTACGATATTCTAGGACCACTGGGTCAATACGATTACCCCTGGGGGAAAAAAAACAAACAAACAAATAAATAAACATGCATCCGTGATCTTTCTTCTGGCAAAAAATGGAAAATTCCACATTTTTGTAGATAGGAACTTGAAACCTCTACAGTAGGGTTCTCTGATACACTGAATATGATTGTGTGACTTTCATTAAGTTTCTATAATTTTTAGGGGGTCTTCGACTTCTCCTCTTTCTTCGAAAATCAACGAAATGTTCTCAGGCGCGTAACTGTTGATGGGTGAGATTGAACTTGATGAAACTTATATTTTTGAAATCATAATTAAAATTTGATTCTTTTGATGTATCTATTGTTATCAAGAGTCTGCTTCTGAGAGTTTTGGTTACCATTGAGGTGGGTTGCTCCTACTTACAGTTTGTTACCACAAACTGTTTGATACCAGACAAATACATTAAAGTGATTAGTGCTATGTATGAGAATAACACTGCTGCAGTTAAGGTAGGAAATGAGGTCAGTTGCTGGTTTCATATTAAATCAGGTGTTAAGCAAGGTTGTGCTCTATCCCCATTTATATGGATCATTTTCATTGACTGTGTCTTTAGGAAGTTATCAAAAGCAATGGGAAAACATGGAATCAAATAGGGAAGAAAAACTTTCCTGGACTTAGATTATGCTGATGATTTAAGCATCCTAGATAAAAGTGTGAGAAAAATGAATTAACTTCTATAGGTTTTGTGATTTCAGGATGCTAGTTAGGGGTGAATCTCCAGCATTTTTATTGGGGGGGGGGGCAAGAAAGGTCCATATCTGGATACTAAAAGGGCATGGGATGTATAATATTTTTTCTATATTATTTGGGGGGGGGGCTACTGCCACCCCCAAATGACGCCCCTGATGCTAGTATAGGTTTGAAAATTAGTGTTTAGAAGACTAAGTTGCTAAGGCTAGGAATAAGTGAAGATGAAAAGGTGATATTGGATGACATAAAATATTGATTACCAAAGATTGTCTTTTTTGGCCAACCATCCAGGGCTAAACAGAAAGCAGGTGATTTGCAGTTGGGGAGGGAGGATGTTGTAAAGAAAGGTTTAAGGGACATGGGAACTTCCTGAGAGAGTGTAAAGAGGAAGGCTTTGAGTAGATTGGGAGAGAGGAGGAACATGTGTATCTATGTTGACCTGAGGCGTCTTGGTGCTGCAGTGATTTGTTTGTATTAGTAATAGTATGTGTGAGAACCTTGAATTTTGTTCCTGTTTATGACCCTATTCTGCATTTTTTCCTTCCTGAAGTTGGTTAATTATTTTTTTGCTTATAGTATTTAAAGTTATTTTTGTGTTGTTTTTTGCTTTCTTTCCTCCTCAATTTTATGTACTCCACATTGTTGTTTTTGACTTTTCTGGGTAATAAATTTAAATATAGTCTTTTAACTTTTAAAGCCAGTCAAAGACCAAAATTATCTGTTAGATCTTTACCTCCCTTGCTCTCTCTTATTTATTTATTAATATTTTTACTGAGTATTTTTTAGTTATTATTTGATTAGTATTTGTATTTCTCCTTCCTTTTCAGGCTGCAGAGCCATTATAGGGATCAGTGAATTGCTTGCTTGATGATATTTGTGTACTTTTTTTTTTTTTTTGTAAATTTTATCTCAATCTGAAATCCAAGAAAATGGAAGTAGAACAGTTTTTTATTACTTTCTGTTTACCATCCAGTAGCCCAGAAAAATATGCACAATTTAGATCAATAGTAAGAGCAGAAGTAGCAATAAAAGTAGCCTTGAAAGTTTCAGCTTAATTTTCTCAGTTGTTCTTGAGGCGTCTTACTAACGACTAGCATTCAAATAGTGCCTTAAAGAAACTGTAAATTTTTCCTGAAAGTTACTACTTTACACGCTATCCCATTCCTTGTGATATCCCACCTGGATATCTTGACAACCTGGATGCAATTAAACTACTCTGCCAGTAATATTGGCAGTCCCTGAAAGTTTCTGCTTTATACCTAAGGCGTTGCTAGGATATTGCTAATACGCGATCCGGCGTCCACTCTGTAAAATTGTCCCACATGCAAAATTGAGCAGCCACTGAGAAAGTACCAAATTAGTACCTCAAAATGTTGATAAGATGTCTGATATCAAAAGTTTTGGACAGGGGCTGGTTGGTCTCCAATCACATTCGATGTATAAAAAACAACTAGGACTCTTAATTTTTGATCGAGTGAGTGTCCTTCAAAGTTTCTACAAGTACGAGGGGGAGGTTGGGGATGAGGAAGGGGCAGCCCCCTCCTATATGGAATAGATTCTGCTAATTTTTGTGTTTAACATTACTCTTTACTTTCGTAATAAGAGCATAGACAAGAAATATTCCCTGAAATCAAGTGCGATTTAATATCAATCAAGTGCGATTTAATATCAATCAAGTTTATTATTACGCCAAAATATCCAAAAGAATAGCACTGGCATGTCAGAAAAAAAAGACATTTATCACTGTGACATGTTATTATAATGTTTACAAAACTATGGCACAAAGGAACGGTCATATCGCACACTACAATTAGCTGGAGGGATCTTAATTTTTTTTTTTCTCCAGTTTGACCCCCGGGTGGGGCGTGGATTTTCAGGAGCTGGCTGAAAATCTGGCAGAATGCTACGAAAAAGATCCGACGACAGGCAGGACCTTCCGAAAGTCATGAGCAATTTGCGTCACCTGGCAGATAGTGCATTCAGGCCTAGTGATGTCAAACTCTTCATATGATCTATATTCGTGCCCAAGGATGATTCGGCATGCACGTTTTTGAATTTTATCGATTTTAATATCCTGAGCTTTGGTGAGTCCAGGGGGCCAAACCTGGCATCCATATTCCTGGGCAGGACGAACGTAGGTTTTATAGAGGTTGGTCAAGTTGTGATGGGATAGTCGAAATCTTTGCAGCTGGGCAAATTGTCTGAGAAGACTGGCTCCTCTCTGAACCAATTTGGGGGTTCAGGATTCCCAGCCAAGGTTGTTGTCGATTATGATCCCAAGAATTTTCGTGGACTCCACTGCTTTAAGATCAACCTCAGATTCTATTTGTTCTGGAATATGCCTTGTAAAGTTAACTCGAAGGACCACTATTTTTTTTAGTGCTGATTTGAACTTTGGCCTTGCTTGCTTGACGCTGCAGCTGCTCAAGGGTGTGCTTGAGCAGCAAGGGTGTCTATGTTTTGGTTGGATTACCACCTTGTTTACAGTTATGACGGAAGCCAGAGGCCCAAATTTAGTACTCCGAGGCGCTCTGCAGGTGATAGAGAGGAACTTGGACATGTTTGTTGTCTGCGAATTTTTAAGCTCAACGCATTACATCCTGTCCCCCAGGAAACTGGTAATCTTTCTAACAAGAAATTGTTGAGCTTTTATTTCAACAGTTCCAGAAACAACGATATAATGGTCTGAGAGGTCGAACGTCTTGACCATGTCCCCAATAAGAACATCGACGTAAGAGCCAGGATTTTCAAGGTGGCTTAGGATGTCTTCCATCATGATGACAAGGTAGTGTATAGTCCTCTGCTTGGGGCGGAATATATCGATTTATACCTCCACCTTTATTTAGAACAAATTGTGTATTTAATACTTTAATCCATATCTGGGATAATGCTGAGGCAACATTTTCATAACCTGCATGCACATATCATGTTTTTATTTCGCCCAACATTCCCCTCAGTAGTCCCTGAAAGTTCCACATTAATACCATTAGCCATAGAAATAGTAGTTCTAATAGCAGTAGTAGTACTACTACTACTTGTAGCAGTATGTACATAGTGCATTTTTATTACTTCAACATACCCCTCAACAAGCCCTGAAAGTTTCAATCTAATACTCTAATTTGTTCTTGAGATACTGCTGATAAGCCCTCTCAATAGCCTGCATAAACATAGCATGTTTCAATTTAATTCAAAAATCCCTCAGTATTTGCAAGTTCTTTAAAATTCTTTAAATTGGAATGCAACAAAAAGGATCAAGATGTTTCATAGGGCCTTGTTTGTGTTTTAGATCTAATTCCAAAAATTTTATTCATAAAAAAGGATTTGTCTTACTTTTTCAAAGGCCACTGCTCTTTGTAGGGGAAAGAGTAGATATTAATAACTCAAAAGATCTTGCTAGGCATCACTTAGGCTCATTGTTTGAAACAGGTCCATTATATTGATTTTCTTCATTTTTTAAAAGGTCTTTAACAATGACCGAATCACTGCCAGATACAGTGACAAAACTAGTAACTTCAGATGGAATCCCAGTGTTTTTAGTTGGAACTGCCCATTTTAGCAAGGAGTCAATGAATGATGTAACAAAAACTATTCAAGAAGTGAAGCCAAGTATTGTAGTTGTTGAACTTTGCAAAAGTAGGAGCCACATATTGATGTTAGATGAAGAACGACTTCTAAGAGAAGCTGAAAATATCAACTACCAGGTATATTTTTACTAGCTATCTTATCAGCAAAATGACTTCTCTATAGTGAAATGTTTCCAGTGGACTGTTCCATGTGGATGTTTTAATTTAATATATATTTACTTCATATTTAATAGAAATTAACAGCAAACCTGGGACAATTTGTTAACTAATTCATTAATATGCATTATAAAACCAATTAAAATGTGATTAATTTTAATGAGAAAGATCTAAAAATATGAATATTAATGATTTAACACTTATTAATTCTCATAAATTTTCCTATTGTCCTTCATTTTTGCTGATTTGATGATGATTATGCAGAAGTTAATACACTAAACATGCTAGTTAACCATATTCACAAAAATTTAATACAAAGTTAATTTCGGACCATTCCAGCAGCTAATTTGCTCTCACCCAGAACGAAAAATCAAGTTATATTAAATGTTATTATTTTTTTGTTGAAGCTGGAGTGTAGTCTATATTTTAAATTTAAATTAAAATCTTTCCCTAGAATATAGAACTATTGATTTTAAATTTAGCATGTGTAATAGGTCCGAGGCATGATAGAATAGATAGTTTCTCAAAAAATTCTAGTTTATTGTACTCTTTCTCTTTCAAATTGACTCCAAAAAAGGAAATATAAATTAGTTCACTAATAAACATGTTTAAGTAAATGGGGAATAAACATGTTTAATTAAATAGGGAATAAAATCGGGTTTCATTAAAGTTTGTTGTTTTGGACAAGCCCTGTTTTTCCTAGTATGATAATTTGTTACTTATTGCAATAGTGCACAAAAAATTTGGCAATTCTTGCCAATAAAATAGTGGGTACATTCCAGGTGGTTTCATTCTTTTAAATTACCACTTTTGTATTTAACACTGCAATAGTCTTGCAGATTGTTTTACTCTGTGATTATTTTCAGATAAGATTTTGCAACTGCACCAATTTCCTAAGTATTGAAACAACCCTTCTCTTATGCTCTTTTATTTAGCATATAAAAGACAAATTAGTAAAGTAAGCTTGAAAGAAAACTAGCCTCGTTGGCTTGGAGTTTCTGGATCTACAATTTCAGGATCTCAATTTCAAAAATATATAGTTCTTATTTTACAATGAAGGCATAAATCTTCAAAAAAATGTTTTTTTATGTAATTAATTTCTTTGTATCTCACAATTGTCTGAAAAACTAAAGGCAGCATCTAATTTTTTATTGAATTTAGGCTTGAATGTTCTTCTTCTTCTAATTCACAGCAGGCGGGCTATTCAGTTGGTACTATTTAGCCCTCTTCTTTTTGCTTCACTCTGTGGGCTACAGAGCTACTGTCTTGGTTGTCTCTTATTTATTAGATATTCTCAGATATCTTTCAGTAGATATTTTCAATCAAAGATTTCAAATATAAGACGATAGATATTGATTTCTGTGCTCTGTGTGTAGGTTTAGTTTGCTCGACTCTTGGCTAAGAATGATATTTTGGGATGTTTGAAGCATTTTAACAGTTTATAAAGCAGTATATGTTATGCAGACATCAGTATATTACATTCAAATAGGCAATGGTCAATTGATTCATTATTCATATTACAATGCCTGCAAAGAGGGGACAGGGGTATTGAACCACTGGAATTAGAAAGCTTATATGAGAATGCAAGGAAATTTAGTCCATTTTTTCCAGAACGAATTCTGTGATAAATTATAGAAAGATACTTATTGGGAAAGGGGGAAAGGATAGGATTAATCTTATTAAAATTAATATCTGATAGCCTCCATCGGTAAATATCTCTAATTGGGATTGGTCTCCCACTTGGCTGGTCAATATTTATAGCATTTTTTGCTATTTCATCAACCTGATGATTACCACTTATGCCAGAGTGAATAGGAATGTACTGAAAATAAGTTTTTATGCCACTTGAAGCAAAATTATCTATAATACTGAGACAATGATAAGTGTCAATGTCCAATTTATATTGAGGATCTGAGGCCAGCAACTCAAGGCTTGATAAAGAGTTGGAGTATATGATAATGTTATTTGAATTTGCAATCAAAGGTTGGTTTTCCTTGAGGTGTTCTAATGCCATGATCATGGCATTTAACTCAGCAGACATTATAGATAAATTATTATATAATCTCTCGCCCATTGCAATTTTCAGGTGAGGAAGGAAAACACCACTTGCAACCTTCTCATTCATTTTTGACCCATCAACAAATATTTGGAAGTGATTTTTATAGGTAATTGTATTAAGTTCTGCAAATTTTTTCTGGACAAAAGCAATGGGGGTTAAATCTTTATTCTACTTTGCGAACTCATTATTTATTATGGGACTTGACCAATTCCATGGGGGGGGGATTAGGGGAACGTGGGTGCAATAGACTTTGCTGGTATGGGGAACTTCTTCTGAATATTGGCATACTCATCTGCAATGCCTCTATACATGGCTGGATTTCTTAACCAATTATGTAATGTGTGTGAGCTATTTGATTCAATTTTTGTAAGATGTTTTGTCAAGAGAAACCTACGTCTCTCCCTTATTTTTGTTAATCCACTGTCCATAGGCTGAAACTTGGTGCTTGTGGGTTTCCTAACACCAAATATGAGACGTAGTTTATAATTTTGTGTTGTTTAAATGTTTTGCATATGGGTCTTTACACATGCACCATATACGATAAGACCATAGTCAAGATGGGGTCTTATATGTGATTTATATAACTGGAGTAAGGTTTTCTTCTTACATCCCCAGGGGGTGTAAATAAGTTTTTTTAGTATATTTGTTTTTCATTGCATGTTTTTATTGTGTTGGAAATGTGGATGTGGAAATTAAGTTTTAGGTCAAGCATGAGACCTAGGTAATTAATATGATTATCTTCTGGAATAGTTGTTTTATTTAGAGTTAGTTTTGCATTAACATGGTTTCGCTTCCGGTGAAATTGGATTATTTTTGACTTGGTGGGTGCAATGGGTAAATCTGAATGTTGAGAGAATTCTTCAAACTGGAAAAGTGACTTTTGCAGATTTGACTGTGCTATCTGAAAGGTGTTGGCAGATGACCATAGCACCAGATCATCAGTATTTTGTAGATTCGTGTGGGGTAGGTTCATGTCCCAGAGATATAGGGCAAATAGGAAGCAACTGAGGACTGCTCCCTGAGGTAGGCCTTCGATTATTTGTCTTTTGGGGTGAAGAGCCTGAACCAACACAAACGATGAAACTTCCCACTTCTATGAAGGATTTAATAAGAAACTAGCTTAGGGGGTACTCCAAGGTTTGCAAGTTTGTTTAAAAAGGATTTGGTGGTTCACATTGTCATATGCCCCTTCAAAATCTAGGAAAGCTGCAACTAGGACATTATTTTTCGAGAAAGATTCATTTATTGCAAATGTTAGCAAAATGAAAGCATCTGTTCAGGAGTGGTGTATCCAGAATCCAGTTTGAGTGTGAGGGATCATATTTTTTTTTTCAACAAACCAGAGGAGTCTGTGATAGATCATTTTCTCCATTATTTTCCCCATCACAGGAGTAATCATTATGGGCCTGTTAGACTCAGGGTTATCTTTTCGTTTATTTTTCTTTAGGATTGGTAGGAGGGACGAACATTTCCGTATATTGGGGAACATAGAAGATGCCCAAGCATGATTAGAACAATTTAGCAATTCTTGTTTTCATAAGTTGGTGAGACTCTTTATACATGTAGGGCGTGCATTGACGTAGATGACACTCGGTTTGGTTCAAATATAAAGTGTATCATTATGAAATTTCTTGTTAAAAAATGGGTTACTTAGGTACTCGAATAATAGGCATGGTTTGAAGCTTGGGTTCATAGAAATTGTGGACAGTTTGCTTTGATTATTTGATGTTAGCTTATTAACAAAAAGAGTTGCAAATAGGTTAGCCTTTTCATTATCATTGTCATAATGGGTATTATTATGTATAAGCTCATGCAGGAGTGGGTTGGGGGAAGTCTTTTTCCCACAGATGTGGCTTATGACTATATGTATAATTGGTTCATGTGTTTCTCTGGAGAGATTATTTGCAAAATTATTCCAGTATTTATATTTAGCATCTATTATATTCCTTTTTAGATTAGATTCTGCTTGTAATTTTTTAAAATGTGTAGTAGGTGATGGTTTTTTTATGAATACTGTCCTAGCTGCCTTTTTTATTCTCCATTTATTTAGGCACTCATTCGTCCACCATGTTTTAGGAATGTGTTTAGGGAATGTTTTCTTAGGTGTTGTCCTGGGGATAGCATGATTAGCTGTATTTATTAGTAAAGATGTCAAGGCTTCAGCATGTGTGTCAACTGTTGTGTTAGAAATGCATGAACTTTGGGTGAAACTTGTAATTTCATCATTTAGCATATTTTGGAACATAGACCAATTTGCTTTAGTGTTGATATATTTGGAGGTATGAGATAAAGTTTCAGCAGGTTCATTTAGGGAGCAAACTATAGCAAAGTGGTCAGTACATAGACTATCAATTTTATTTATGTAAATTTTGTTCAAAAAAATTAATGACACAATTTGTAGGTCAATTGTGGAGAATCTGCCACTTTTGGGGTTGAAATATGTATTTAGGTTTGGAGGGGTAGCAACAGCTAATTCATTTTTATTTGAAGTCATATGCTCAATCAATTTACCAGCTTTATTTGCTGGTTTATTTCCCCACAAAAGGCTGTGGGCATTGAAATCTCCACAAATAAAGATATTTTTTAACATATTAGAATTATTTATATAATTAAAGAAATCCTTGGCATCTGTAGTTTCGCCATTAGGGTTATAAAAGCTTATTATGTAAGTTTTTAAATTATTCAGCCAAACACTGATACCAATTACATCAACATTATTTGCAAAATCTGAAAAATTGATGCCACAAAATTTTATATTATTTTTAACTAATAAAGCTACCCCACCTCCTTTTATCTCTGAAGATCTATCATTTCTGAGGATAGTATATCCCAGAGACTTAATTTGTTGATTTTGGGTTAAATGAGTTTCCTGGAGGCAAGCAATATTAATGGAATTATTATTCATAAAAGATATTAGTTCATTTAGTTTATTTTCTGTGAGTGATCTTACATTCCATTGGAGTATTGATATATGTTATGTTGTTGATTTATTCTTCATATGACTGTGTATCAATGTTCAGCTTTGTTAAAAGTAAAGCAAGATCTTTTTAGCTTGAATGAGCATATCATCTGGGATGTAGATTTTGGCCAATTCTGCAATGATTTGTGTTTTTTGTAGTTGATGTATGTTCATTGCCTGAATTTCATTATAGTTTGAAATGAATATGCATAAATTTGGGGATTGTATTTTGGGTTGTACATCCTGTTTGTTAGTTAGGGGATTGATTCCTGGTAGTGTTTCTGGTTTGTTTCTTCTTGGGAGGGGGGCCAGGCTGACCTCATCTCACCGGACAAGGAGGCTTGTTGGCTTGGTGATTCCTTCTGATAGGGAATTGAGCTAGGGGGCTTAGAAGATGGTTTTTTATGTGGGGTGCTTGATGCATTGGGGGCGTTTGACTTGGGGATTTTGGTTGGTTTCATTACAGGCTTTATTTGGTATTGTTGGGCAGCATTTGCTTCCATTGCTGCAAAGGGGTATGGGATGGCCTTCTCTGTTGATATTTGGAGTGTTAGAGCTCTTTTCTTGTATGCAGGGCATAATGATTTATTTGTAGATTCATGTGGGCCTTTGCAATTGATACATGTAGGCTGAGTGTTGTTGCAAGTTGTCAGCTCTTTAGGATGGAAAGCTTTACAATTACTACACTCTCGGAGAATTTCATTGCATTTGTTTGTCGTGTATCCCAGTTTGTGACACTTCTGACAATGGATAGGCTTAGGATTGTATTCCTTGTGTGGTTTGATTTGCCCAAATAGGAATAATTTTTCTGGGATATTAATTTTTTCCTTCAGTGTGAATAAGAAGGATCTATTAGTTTTTAGGCCATTAGAGTTAGGTTTGCCAAGTTGGGTAACGTCCTCAAGTGGGATTGTGTTTCTAGCCCTATCTGAGAGGCCTTCTTTTAACTCCTGAGTGGATATCTCTGGGGGAACATTATAAACTACTATTTTTGTTGGTGATTGTTTTGGGTTCCAATTAGATGCAATCATTGGGGTATTCAGAAGGGATTTTAGGTTAATTATCGTATCTGCTGATTTCTGATCTTCTACAGCTATTAGCAGAGATCCATCACGGTTAATATTAAGAGAGAACATTGATTTTAGCAATTTAAAAATTGCAACTCTTATTGCAGTGATCATTTTTATTTCAAAGGGGGTGGTAGGAGTAATTTTAAGGTAAATTCCTAAGTTTTTGGAGGGAGGATCTTGGGCAGGAGGAGGGGAAATGCTTTTGATTGGGGGGATTTTTTCCTTTTTTTAGCGCTTCTAGAGAGGACCTCTTGAAACCCATTATCATCATTTATGGTTACAATAGCCCCTACACTTATCATTGTCCTATTCTCCGAATTGGAGCTATCATTTGAACTTTGAGATAGTGTACTTGACCAGCCAAGATGGGTATCTTTCACTCTGGCACTTTCACTGGAATTTGATTTGGGATCTGGTGGGACCTTTTTTTTTGGAGGACTTCTAAACATTGCCTATTGGAAAAAGCTTTAAAAAAAAAACAAAAAAAAAACAACTAAAACAAGAAGGGAAAATAGAATGATATCAAACCGTCTGCACTATACTATGGGGAGGAGAAACACCACAGTATAGCCCTGAGTATGAGTTGAGCAGGATTGGTTTGGTACCACTGCTGATTAGAAGAGATAATAATTCACAAGAAAATATATTTCAATTCTTTTATTAGGTTTCTGTTGTTGTATGTAGCAGCACACGTAACCATTGTTTCTTCTTCTTCTATATCAGCAAACGTGGGCTTTTTAGTCAAGACTATTTAGCAGTTTTCCTTTTGACTCAATCTGTGAGTTGAAATGAGCTACTGCAATGGTTGCTCCTTATTTATCCTGAATCTGATTAGATATCTTGCAGTAAATCTTTTAATTTTAGGAGTTGAAACATCGAAGGATATACATTGAGTTCTATGCTCTGTATGCGGGTATGGTCAGCTACTCTTAACCGATAGTGATATTTTGTGGTGTTTGAAGCACTTTAACAGTTTACATTGCCGGGTATACTGTGTAGACGTCAGCATATTACATTCGAATAGGCAATGATCAATTGTTTCTTTTTTTGGATTGTAATGTCTGCAAAGAGGGGATGAAGGAATTGAACCACTGGAATTAGAAAACTCATACAAAAACGCCTGAAAATTTAGTCCATTTGAGCCTGACTGAATTCTATGATATATTGTAGATAGGTGCTTATTGGGGAAGGGAGATAAATTTGGTTTATTCTTTTATAGCATTACTTCTGATAATCTCCAGCGAAATATGTCTCTAATGGGGATTGTTCTCCCACTTGGCTGATTCATATTTAGAGCATATTCTTTGCAATTTCATCCTCCTGATGGTTAACAGTTAGACCTGAGTGGCTTGGAACATACTGAAGGTATGTTCTTGTGCCTCTTGAAGCAAGAGTATCAATAATATTGAGATAATATAATGTGTCTGTGTCCATCTTATTCTGAGAAACTTAGTACAGCAGCTCTAGGCTTGACTAAGAGTCAGAATAAACTATAATATTTTGTAAATTAGAAATTAAGGGTTGATTATTCATAATGTGCTCTAATGTCATGATTATGGCATTTAACTCTGCAGACATTATAAACACATTATCATACATTCTCTCATTCATTGCAATATTGAGGGATTGGAGAAAAACTCCACTTGCCACCTTCTCATTCATTCTGGACGCATCAACGAAAACTGCGAAATGGTTTTTATATGTAATTGTATGAAATCCAGCATATTTCTTTTCCTGGATGAAAGCAATGGGTGTGAGTTCTTTATTCCACTTTGAGAAATTAGTGTTTATTATCGGGATTGACCAACTCCATGGGGGGGGGAGGGTGAAAGTGGGTGCAATAGACTTTGCTGGTACTGGATTTTCTTCTGGGTACTGGCAAATTCATTTGCAATTCCTATATACATGGATGGATTTCTTAACCAGTTATGCAGGGTATGTGAGGTATTGGCTTCATTTGTCAGGTAATTTATTAAAAGAAATCTTCGTCTTTTATTTATTGTTTATAGTCCACTCTCACTAAGCAGACAGTTAGTACTTGTTTGTTTTCTAAGACCAAATATGAGACGGTTTATATCAATTTGTGTTCTTTCAATTTTTTTCTGGGTCTTTGCACAAGCACCATGAACAATAAACCCATAATCAATTTATGGTTTTATGTGCGATTTATAAAATTGGAGTAAAGTTTTCTCATTACAACTCCAGGGTGTGGATAGTAGTCATTTTGTTATTCTGATTTCCCTAATATCCTATTATTATTTCCTGATTTTCCTAAGCATATTTTTTTTGTTGTATTTGTGAAGTGAAGGTTGAGCTTTAGTTTTTGGTCAAGTACTAAACCTAAATAATTTATTTGATTATCCTCTGGAATGATTATGCCATTTACCATTAATTTTGCTTAATGCTAAATTAAGCATATACAAATATATCCCCCACCCCCCCCCCCCCCCGATGAGGGGTGGATCTTTTTGTATATGCTCTGTGATTTTGTTGCAGTATTTAGAGATTCTTGTTTTTGTTTATCCTTATATTTTCACCATTATAGAGATGTATTTTCGTGAAGGTTATTACTAACTGAGAAATTTGTTAACTATTATATATTTTTGAAAATAATTATAATGACTGCTTATAGAATATAAATGTTTAATTATCACGACTTCCTTTCGTTTTGGTTCTTATTTTTTAGCCAAAAATGAAAGACGAACCTCTATTTTCAGGTATTCTATTTCACCACAAATTCAGTTGTTGTCTAGCCTTGTTGAAATGGGACAAGGACTTTATATCAGCAAAACAACTCAGAGATCCTCAGATCCAGATTCTATTTAGAACCTTTACTACTTATTAAAAGTTCATGGTAAAATTCAGCAAAAGGAAAGGAAAATGAAATTAGAAAATGGCGAGGATGTATAAGGTTCTACTTAGTTTAATTTTACCAGGTCAAACAAAAGTCATTCAATTAATAAAGTTTTTTGAATAATTTACCAACAACAAACAACGTATTTTTTAATGATAGTTTACATTTTGTGATAATCTCCTTAGCACAAAATTTACATTGTGTTGCATAAATTTGCATTTTCAAGTTATAGATATAACAGCAAATTACTGAACAAATAGAAATTATGAAAAACAACATTTTAACCGTTTCTTTGTTGACTGGTTCATTTGTTTTCATGATAGTATGATATTAATTTTACAGGTGATATCACATTCAATTAAGAGGCATGGGGTATTCAAGGGTCTTGTCTATATCTTATTCCTGAAAGTATCTGCACAAACAACAAAAATGCTTGGAATGGCACCTGGTGGAGAATTTCGTGTTGCCGTCCATGAAGCAAATCAAATTCGTAAGACACATTGAATTATTATTCTTTTATCTTTATCAACTACATACTAACTTATTGTTGTGACCTTGGTATGGTCAGAAAACTTTAAGGAAGAGTGCCTTCATTTTTTGGCTAAAATGCATGCCACCAGGCTGGACAAGACGTATGGCCTTATACACCACTAGTCAACGATTTACCTAGGTTCTCTCTTGAGTGTTGTGTCTGTTGAACTTCATTATAAAAGAGTCAACAGCTGGGTTGAAAGGGATAACTTCCCTCAGGAGACCATTCCAAATGAAGTTGCAGCGTCTTAGAAAGCTTTTCTTCAACTGCTCAGTGCGTGGTGTCTCCTCCTGTAGGCAACTCAGCCATACTGTGTTTCTGTTTATGTGCCGTATTGGCCTGGCGTACAGGAGCACAAGCGCAAGTAATTCGTTGGAGGGAGGGTAGGTGGATATAATCTACTGTTGAGAAGCTGAAAAGCTGCCTGATCAGTACGACAACACACCTTTGAGGTCCTATTTGGATCCTCTGGGATGCTGTCAGTAGAGTTTTAGGAGCCTCTCTGTGAAAAGCAACGTTATGTGACAAGCTTGCTACTTGTCCCTATTGAAAAGACCCAGCAACTGAAACGTCGATTCAGTACCCTATGTGCCAGTAATGGCTGTGGAGGATATTTATCCTTATCCTCCAAAAAGCGGGTATCCGTACGTGGCAATAGGATTAATTTATTACTTATACAGAAGGATAATCAAGCTGGATCGTAATCGGATCTTAGAACAAAGAATCAACCGGAATTTTCTCCCGCAGTAGGATCGAACCCGGTCGACTTATGCGTCCCAAAAGAGGTCTGAGTCTGAGGAGCAATTAATTCCCAAGCGACGAAAAAATGGTCTGAACGAAAACTTATAATCTGTTAGTATTTCTCACTTGGTTTCCGCAAACCAATGAATTCTGCAAAAGGTTCAGGGATAAAGAGTTCTTTAAGCTAATAATGTATTTACCACGAGAACAATGATGAAATGATATGAAAAAAATGTGGCGAATATTGTGTTGGGAGGATTTCTAGTTAACCAAAAAGACTACTAATTAACTTCAAATGAATTGTTTTCCAAAAATGAACGGGTTTGGGGAAAGATAAAATTAAAATTTTACTTTGTCATAATTTTCAAAAACATTCGTTTCAGATTGACTTTTAGCAGAATTTAAAATTATCTTGCAAAAGAATACTATTCAAAATTTTCACCCGGGACCCTAATGATATTTTCAGCGATCTACATTTTGTTTCTACCAAAGGCTATCTTCAGGAACATTTATGTAATGGTGTCTTCTGGTGAGGAATCCATTTTTTGGTGGGCAAAAATTATGAAAATCAGCTGAAATTGGTAAAAAATCCAAAAGATTTTGGTTTTTATGAGTATTCCCTCAAAAAAAAAAAAAAAAAAATTGGGAGGACTGGTATAGCACTTTTAGACCAATATATCCAATTAAAGAGACTTATTATGGATTTGTTTATGTCTTGATGTTCGTACAACATACCTATTTTTCCGCTTTAGTTATGTAATGTAAAAATGGCTCTCCTACAGAATTAATGGGTTTCACGAAGATCCTGTATTTTCCAGAACTTTCGTTTGTTTTATAGTAGTTTTTGTTTGTCTTGTTGCTTATGAATAAATTTAAATTAACAAAAAGCGTGAATGATTTTTGCTGATCAATCAAAAGACTTGTAAGTTGGAAATTATTAGGTCTAATTTACATGGTGATATTTTCCACTGTTAATAAACCTCACTATTGGAAGTTCTGCTGCGGCGTCATTCTGAAAGCATTAGTGTATATATTTTTCTTTCTCCAAGGGTTATCGTCTCTGCCCAGTGGTCGTAAAAAGAGGTATGATAAATGCACCTAAGACCACACTGGCTATATATGACGTGCGATAAAAAAAATATATGTATATTTACAATTAAATAGTCGAATAAACGAGGGTAATATCAGTCAGTAGACCGAAAAGAAGTGAAGAGGATAAAAAGCCGACATTTCCGCAAGGACCTCTGCCAAGCTCTCTTCAGTGCTCAAAAAAGGGAGAAGAAAAAACTAACCTTTGGAAGTAAACTCATCAGAAGAAACGTTGAATCAAACAAACAAATAACCAGGCCAAAATAAATGAAAGGCCGTTCATCAATTAATTATACAATTTATTTATATAATTATATATTTTATTCAACTATATTATCTAATTCACAGATCTAGTTCATAGTTAGAAAATTGTCATGGCTAGAATGTGATGTGCAGGATGGCAGATCTCCTGGGCTTTTAAATCCAAATTAATCCAAAAGGATTCAAATGCACGTTAAAAATAAGTTTCAACTAATAGTTTACAGTTATAGCTACTATTGTGTTAAAAACTGCCTTTTCTTTAATTTTTAAGTGTGCAAGGGTAATGTAGTCTAGTCTACAATCATCTAAACTGAAAAACAAATCTATTGAAACTGAACAAGATTCAACTTGCTACGAAATCTGCAACAAAGTCGCGCCTGTATGAATAGCTCAACAGTTACTAAAAAAAAGAAAAAGATCAATGGTTACTTAGGTAAGAAAAATTATCAATATACCGAAAAAAATCCATGTTAGATTTGCTTTATCGGATTGTGAAGAACTAAAAAAAAATAGGTTCAAATATAAAAAAAGGAAGAACTATGACATTGCAAAATATTGTGATAAGCTTGCAATGACATTTTTTTTTCTCTAAAATGTTTTATTGTATCTATTCTTATTTATTTATATTATTTTGATTATTTCTTTCCAGAATCGCCTATATTCCTTGGAGATCGACGAATCGAAGTCACAATACAAAGAGCGTTATCAGCATGTTCTTTATGGCAAAAAGTAAAAATATTATGGCAACTTCTGTTTTTCAACGAGTCTCTCACACAGGAAGAAGTAGAAAAGTGTAAGAAGAAAGATATTCTCCAGGAGCTACTTGAAGAAATGGCTGGGGAATTTCCGGAACTAACTAGAGTTTTCTTAAACGAAAGGGATAGATATCTTGCGTTGTCGATGCAGTCAGCAGCTCATTCAGTAAAAAGCCTTCCTATTGGTGATTCCTCCAAAACACGGAGTGTTGTTGGGGTTGTTGGGATTGGTCATGTAAGTGGAATAGCTAAGGTTTGGAATGATGTTAAGTTTGATGAACTCTCGGAATTAGAAAGAATATATCCGCCATCGAGAGCTAGCAGAATTATAAAGTTTTCATTGAAGTGTACTTTTGTAGTGGGAGTGGGATACTTAGTATATAGAATCTTGCCTCTTGAAAAAGTTGTTGAGCGGATTGGGGATTTAAAGCCTCATCTGAAATACTTTTGGTAAATATTTTTTTTTTTCATACTTATTTGTATAACAGACCCAATCCCGAGAGAAGACTAAAATTCCCTTTTTCTCAGTGCCTTTTCTACCTTGCATTCAACAAGCTTACTGCAATTGGTTTTGAAAGTTTTGACATTCAGTAGGCAATTGCAATTATTGAATTGCGTTCAAAAGTGCATATTGAACCTTATTAATTAATTATTTGCTTATTGTGCTTCAGAGTTCAATGAGCTGCAATTTCTTCTTTATTAGATAGAAATTTCTTGCTGTATTTATCTATCAGGATAAATTAAAAAAAAATTTGTTAGAATCTTTCTTAATAGTGCTCTGGAGCTGCAAGATCTTTAAATCTGATCACTTTTTTCCATATTCAACTATATATTTTTAGTAGATTACGAAAAACATAGGAATATAGAGATGGAAACTTAAACCGCTAGTTGACTATTTCTTTTAATTTCCAAATTACTCGGGTAAAATTAATTTGGCTGTCGGAATTTTGTCCAATAGAGCACAGTAGTTATGATTAATTGTAAGACGCTGCATTGAAGATTCGGTTAGAGTTCATTAGTGACTCTTTTATTAGTTATATTCTGTATATTTTGAATGTTTTCTATATGTTTTTCGAAGTTTGTGACAATTTAACTTTGAAGATGTTTACTTATTATGGGACCAGGAGTATCTGCTTTACCAGAAAGGTTGATTTCTTTCCCAGAATCGCCTTTCTAACAAAAATATAACTTTGTATTATTTTAATTACATATTTTTTTGGTAATTTGAATATATATATATATATATATATATATATATATCACACACACATATATATATATATATATATATATATATATATATATATATATATATATATATATATATATATATATATATATATATATATATATATATATATATATATATATATATATATATATATATATATATATATATATATATATATATATATATGCTTTTGACGTGATTTAACACAAGCTTTTACGCATTTGACACAAGCTTTACTTAAGAATTTTTACTTAGTTAATTTCACTGGAGGAAAAAATTTTACGGGGGGGGGGGGTTCACTTAAATTGAACGGGAGGCATGGGCGCTGGCCCATAGCCCCTGGCCAAATAATTTCCTATTCTCGATATCATTTCGTTGGTCGTTAGGCACCCAATGCTTTTTTGCGTTGTGTTCTTTTAGCCATCCAATTTTTTAGTATTTTTTGTAACAGAAATTACACATGTAAACGGCTGAGATAGATGAGTAACTTCGTTTTTTTGTGGCAACTGGGCAATATTTTTGTTGTATTTTTGGAGGTCGCCTCATCCCGATTGAAACAGGTGCTCCTTGGTTAGTGGCTGCTTCAGTGGGTCCCTCTGAATTGCCAATCAGATGGACTCGTTCAGGTGGTCTGCAGAAGCTTAGTATATAAAGGCTTTTTGCTGTATACAATTGATGAAACGGTTAATTGGGGCAATTATTATAACGGCTCAACTACTGATATTTCGGGGGAGGGGGGAGGGGAGTTCAACTAGTTGAAAATTTGATGTTTAGTAATTAGGTATTCCGAAAGGGGCACTCACACTTGTGAACAAGTTCATTGAGTTAATTGGTTGACCGTCTTGGTCTAAAGAACCGTTCTCTTTGAACTAAGGTGTTCGTTGTTCCCTCTCCAAAGAAGTTAAAAATAACTTTGCTGTTGCTGCCAAACATTATGGGAAATCGATAAGAAATGGAATAAGATTTTGTCTCTGAGTAAAGAAACAACGCCATCTAGTATTACACAGCAAAATCATAAAAGGAAATATAAGAATGTAACTAAAATACTAGTCACATTATTATTACTTTTGCTTTTTTTTTAATTGTGCTTTATATTGGGCCGAAGATTAAGAAACCTTCATTTGCCAGAAGGACATAAAAGGGATTAGTGGCTTTTACCTGTTTTCCAATTTAGAAATTTGCCTAATTCTTACTTTGGCACGCCTAGCGTCTTATTTTAGATGTTTCTAGTTCTGCAGAGCAAAATAGCACTCTACGAGATGCTAGTAGTTAAGGTTGATTTTATGTGGGGGGAGGGGGTAATAATAATAACCTTAAATTTTTGATCACAATAGAAAAATAGAAAAAAAAATTGAACACTCCTATTGAATAGAGTCCCATTTTTTCGCATAGAAAAACTCGTACTCACAGATTTAAATATGGTGTATTTAGAAGTTAAGCGCTGTGTCGGTTGTTTTGTGTTATATTGCCTTATTTTCTTTTTAATATTTAAGATGGTAATATTTTTCTGTTATTGGATCGAATTTTGAGATAAAATATAATTTTGTATCTCTTAATCTTTGCTATAAAGTTGAAGGATTAGAACTGTTCATTATCTTTATGTTGTTTATTATCGTTTAACCTTGGCAGGTACTAAATACGTTTTAAAGTATATGTTCGGTTAGAAATGGAAATTGGAAGGTAATGTTTTTCGACCGTATAAGGCTTATATAGCAAAAGAGCCTTCCTTAATTGCGTCAAACGCGAAAGTTATGTAGCGTTTTCTGGTTCGTCGACGTGATGAATGTTGCTATTGAAAAAAGATGTAGAGGACACGTTGTGTTCCTTGCAGCCGACGCTCTCAATAAAGTGTTACAAAGGTTTCTTCCATTTGCAGCTTTTCAAGGTACGTCAAAAGGTGCAAAAAAAGTCGAATTTTTGAAAAAGGAATATTAAAAACACATTTTTTTTTAATCTAAGAGATACTTTTGCATGATGGGTAATATCTATTGCATGTAACTTTCCTATTAGTTCTAAATTTACGTATTCGCGAAATATTTCTTCTTTTTGGTCTTGTTAAGTTAAATCAATAAAATACCAAAACAAATAATAATAGATGTGTAAAATGAAAGTATGGTATTTGGTCATGAGTTTGAATAGAAGGATTCTATGGTTTGAGTAACTAGAGGGGCTTAAACAGGGCTATGGATCCGAGCACCTAGCCCCAACTTCATAAATATAGGCACATTGCACTTCTTTCAGCTCGTGATTATTCAGGTAATTGTCCTGAATGATGAAACAAGTATCCTAAAGCCAAATATGATAAGCATGTAATTCACACTTGGTGATTGATTTCCACTAAAATTTGTATGTATCGGTTTTTAAATTCTGTAACAACAAATTAGGGATCAACATTGTAATATGAGCATCCTACAACAAAACAACATGTAGCCTACCGTTTTCACAACGTATTCCTCTTTCTACGACAGTTTGTATCTAAGAATTTTTTAGCTTCTTGATTACAGGTTAATTTTAAATATAGAAACTTTGTAATCAAAATATAGAAGTATATGAAATTATTCGGACAAGATATATATGTACCATTTCTTGAAACATATGTTTTAGCATTCTATTTCATTTCCCCCCTTAAAAAAAATTGCAATATGTGCAACGCTTTGAACAGAATGGTTATTTTTTGGCGTAAAATAAGAGATATTAATGCTAAGCCGGTGCATGACCTCTTTGGTTAATTAGAAGAGAGGCACGAGAACTTGAAATATCCGTTCGTATGAGCCCTCTCACAGTATTATGCTAAGATTGTTCGATACCATTACTCATGGTAAAATAAGACAACTAAACACACATGTGAAGTGTTATATTCTTGTTGATAGAGACTTGAAACGTCGTGGCATAATCTATTGCGAGGTAGCATAACCTATAAATTGACCGAGCAAATTTTTCTTTTATAGGTTTGAAACTTGCATCGACAAGTCCGTTTCAAAAGGGATTCTGCTGTAGAAAACAATGGGTCTACTAAAAGTTTGACCGGAAAAGTGCCAAAAGACTTTCTTGATTGGTTTAAAATTTATATTTTTGAATTGAAATTTACAACTCTTTGGGCCAAGGGGACCCCAACGTACAAAAAAAGAACATGGGTTTCCCCGAAACGGTGCCAAGATTTATTCTTTCAACGACCTTTAAACTACATCCATAAGTCCCTGTATCAAGGGAAAACTAATGTAGAAACAAATGATCAAGTGGGTAGGACGGGCTCCCGAAAATCGGCAAAGTAATTATTTTTCGCCAAGCTTTTTTCAAACCCAACAAATTACAAAAGACTCAATGGACCTATTATTCGAACACAGGGCGCATCTTTTCTAGATGTGTGTTAAATTCGATTTGGTACCCAGATCGTTCTGTGCTGGTGTTTTGTCAAATATTCCAAAAAAGGGTAAAAACCCTAATCAGTGCTCTGAATACTGTCCAATTACTGTTTCCAGTTTCCTCAGCAAAGTGCTTGAACTTCGTCTGCTCCCAGGGATATCCGGTAGATGTAAACTGGATTACCGGCAGTTCGCATTCTGCGGAAATCTCAGTAGCGTGTTTGTGCACAGATTACTGGAAAAAGCTATAGATAAAGCACATAGAATGAATTTTACATTATTTATATGTAGTGTAGATGTGAAGGCGTCTTTTGACTCAGTTGTGCAGTCGCAGGTTTTGCTGGATTTACTTGAATGTAGAGTTAGTGTACATGTCGTTGCACTTCTGTTTCACTGGTACTCAGCTAGTTTTTTTCAAGTTTAGCTCTCCGGAAATCAACTGGGTAACTCAATTAAGCTCGTTCGAGGTCTCCGACAGGGATCTGTTTTAAGCCTTATCCTTTTTAACCCTTACTTCTGGGATAACAAAAAAATATAAAGGGAGGATTTAGTATGTACCTTTGTGACAATAGGCTTCTTTCGTGTGCGGATGATTTGCTGATGCTAAGCTGCAATCTAATCTCTTTACAAGAGAATTTTGGCCGATTGATAACTGGATATGAAAGTATTGGCTTACAATTCAACCCACAAAAGACCGAGATTTTGGGATTTAGTCCCACAGCAAATAAAGAAAAAAACAATGAAAATACTTGTGTGACGGTTGGGCGAACAAAGATTTCGCCGAGAAAGTCTATGAAATATTTAGGAATAACGTAACGGTCAAGATATTGGAAATTCCCGTTTACTGGTAGCCAAGAAAGTTACCAATAGTATTTGATCTAATTACATTAGGTTTATTTCTCTCAAGTTTAGCCTAAACCGAAAAATCCTTATGAAGCTTTACGCAGCAGTGGCTCTCCCTCACCTCTTCTATTTGAAGCCTTTATGGGACAGGTTTACCTAAACTGATAGATTTAAACTAAGATCAGCATACTGCAAATATCGCGTGTTTTTACTTCGATATCCACTTTGGGAGATAAATACTTATGTTCTGAAGACACAAAATATGGTGGACCCAATTGACCTTCTGTTATTATCTCAACGAAGTGCCAAGAAAAAGGCGTTAGAAACACTGTGCGAGTTTCTACAACTACACCTTATCTACGAGTGTGATTGAAGAAGTTATTGTGTATTTAAGGGTTTTCTGCTGTTCGAGGGTTCGTGTTTTCTTTTTCGTTTTTGCACTACTCCGCTTTTACTTTTTTCGTATGAGCGGGCATCAATTAAATCATTATTGTTATTGTATATGCTTCACTATCAGTATAATATATATATTTTAAGCACATGACTTCATTAACAAATTAAAAAGATGAATAAGAAGAAAAAAGTGAAAACTGCTCAAACAAGTCGACTTCACGAAAACAAACTTCAGAACAAACTTCACACAGAACAAACTTCACGAAAAAAAAAATCATTGATAAAAGTTTAATTGTGGTAAAAAAAAAACATGGTTTCACTGTTAAAATATGGGACTAATTAGCGTTTCCCGTTTTTTACATTGCTTTTAAATATGCAAGGATTGTGCTGTAAGAAAACGAAGGCAAAAAAACAAGTAATACTCCAGATTATAGGGGAAAATCTACTTGCGACACTTATCTTAGTTTATGAAAAGAGGCATATTTCTACAACTACACCTTATCTACGAGTGTGATTGAAGAAGTTATTGTTTATTTAAGTGTTTTCTGTTGTTCGAGGGTTCGTGTATGAACAAGTATGAACAATTAACAGGTAAACAAAACTTTAATTCTGCATTCGATTTAATTTTCAGTCGAACAATTTTTTTTATCAATTGAACAAGTTTTTCTGATCTTTTTAGGTTTAATTTCTTCCTTAATTGGGGGTTTTGTTCGTTTTAATTTTATTCCTTGTCTAATATATATCAAACGGTCGGCAACCTGTGACCCGCGAGTGGCCCACTTCAGCTTATCGCAAAAGGGAAATGAATTGTGGAACATGAACCGAATATTTTTACGAAACAAAGATCGGAAATAGGTGGTAGGAGCAATATTTTATTTCGATAACAAAGTTACTCACTTGCAATTAGAAAATCTTGACTTTTTTGACTCCGTAATATCTACAATAACTGTAAAAAAGAAGTTAGAAGAGACCCGAATGAGGCAGGTGTCAAAGTTTCATTTAATTTTAAGAAATCTAAAAATTAAGTAAAAATATCCTTTGTAAAAAATTGGAGATTCCTGTTTTGAGACCAAGAACAACGGTGGCAAACCACAAGACAAAACGTACCGACCGTTTCAGTTGAGAAATGCGTCAGGAAGTCACTATTTATTCCTTTCCTTGGAAACTATTCAGGCTTTTACTCAAAAGTTTGAAGCGCACCAGAACAAACTATCACCTTTTCAGTGTCTGTTACGAACAAACCTAGAAGAAATTAAGTCAAGATGCTTCTACAGTTGCCAAGCTAGTGTAATTTTACGACCTTGAATCTTCAAAGGTGTATGGTGAGATCATTTTGTGGTGAAAATTTTTGGACGAAGAAAAATAAAAGAACCAAGAATGCCATTTAGACTTCCGAGCATTTCATGCCTACCTCAAAAGTTTGAAGCGCACCAGAACATACTATCACCTTTTCAGTGTCTGTTAAGAACAAACCTAGAAGAAATTAAGTCAAGATGCTTCTACAGTTGCCAAGCTAGAGTAATTTTACGACCTTGAATCTTCAAAGGTGTATGGTGAGATCATTTTGTGGCGAAAATTTTTGAACGAAGAGAAATAAAAGAACCAAGAATGCCATTTAGACTTAAGAGCATTTAATGCCTACCTCAAAAGTTTGAAGCGCACCAGAACATACTATCACCTTTTCAGTGTCTGTTACGAACAAACCTAGAAAAAATTAAGTCAAGATGCTTCTACAGTTGCCAAGCTAGCGTAATTTTACGACCTTGAATCTTCAAAGGTGTATGGTGAGATAATTTTGTGGTGACAATTTTTGAACGAAGAAAAATAAAAGAACCAAGAATGCCATTTAGACTTAAGAGCATTTAATGCCTACCTCGAAAGTTTGAAGCGCACCAGAACATACTATCACCTTTTCAGTGTCTGTTAAGAACGAACCTAGAAGAAATTAAGTCAAGATGCTTCTACAGTTGCCAAGCTAGCGTAATTTTACGACCTTGAATCTTCAAAGGTGTATGGCGAGATCATTTTGTGGCGACAATTTTTGAACGAAGAAAAATAAAAGAACCAAGAATGCCATTTAGACTTCCGAGCATTTTAATGCCTACCTCTTGCCCGTGGTAAATGCATTACTTTGGGTTTTAGCAACAATCCCAGTCATTACCTGTACGACTGGAAAGTAATTCTCTTCATTGAAGTTGCTAAAGATCTACTTAAGAGTCAGACTTACCGAAGAATGACTAAACGGTTTGGCCATGGTATACGCATGAACGAATCGGGGTCACTGAGGATGAACTAGTCAATGAAACTTCTAAAAAGCCACGAAGACTCAAGATTTTTTTGTAAAAAAAAGAATTCGATAATAATGATGAAGACTAGTGCAGAAGTCTTAAGTTATGAAAGTTTCACTTTTTCAATATGCACTATTTTGAACGTCACAAGCTTCATTCACCACTTGTAAAAAAAATAACACTTGTTTTTAGTGAATTTGTATTGACAAGTGGTAACTAGCTAGAACCATATTTGACCACTGTCATCACTGTAGCTTCTAATGCTGTAATCTTTGTTTGAAGACTTATCTTCCTATTCATCCAAACTTTTTAAACTGTGAAAAATCTCTGAGCTTAACCTATTCTACTTTTAACATCTTCACTCCTCCCACCGTGTTTACTAATAATACTACCAAGGTAATTGAAGCTGTCCACTTCATCAATATTTTCGTTACCCAACGTTACCTTTTCATCCTCACTTATTCATAACCTTAGTGTCTTAGTCTTCTTAACATTAATTTTCAAACCTATCTAGCACCCTGAACTCGCAAAACCTCTAAAAATTTATTCGTTTTGCTCACACTTTCATCCAGGACTTAAATAATCAGTATAATCTAAGTCCAGGAAAGTTATATTTCCTTATAAATTTCAGTAAACAAATTAGTCTCTTTATAAGTTTGTTTCCATTTATGGATTTGCTGTTGTTAACGTAAGCACCACTTATTTCCCATAGATTTTCCATCAGCAAGCTTATAGCCCGTTCAGACTTCAGAGGCACGGAAAAACATTGAAAACCGGTCGATACTATGGAGAAACAGATCAGTTTTTCCAATAGTAAAGACCGGCTTTGGGACTAGAAATTTTTTCCAGTTTCCCAATGATACCCATCAGCTTTTCATTTGTAAACGAGCAAAAATAAGAAAGGAATTTTGAAAGTGGTCAGCATGTCAACTGTTAAGCCTGTAAAATTTCGATATTTGGTAGTTTTCTACCAGAACCATGAGTTTTAACCAACACAAATAATACTTTGTATAAAACTAACACGAAAGAGGATGATGCTTGAAACGAAATACACTTGGCTTAAAGACTTGGTGCGTACAAATGTATTTTATCTGTGTTTGGTAAAAAAAACTTAACACGACCCAAACGACTGACGGATAGCGGATGCAGTAGAATCGCAAAAAAAAGATTTACTTAGAAAGGGTTAAGCGCAGCTGTTGAAGCCCAAAAAATATTATGAGTTATTTGAAAAGCATATGCATAGACGTAGGCTAAATTGAGTTCTAGAAGCCAAGAAAAATATTCAAAAGGCTAATCAGTATTAGCCCAGGGCAGCTATGCCTAATGAAAAACATAATTCTTATTTTCTGTGCTCACGAAAATAGACCCCCCCCCAGGCCTCGCATATTGAAATCTTTTATTGAAAGTACACTACGTTATTGTTTGTCAAATATTGATGAAAAACTTCTAATAGACATTTTCAATTTCTCAGTTACTTGCAATTTATGCTTCCACAAAACTTTCAATTCAGAATAACTAGTGCGATTTTCAATGACTCAGTAGAAATATTTCAACGCAGCTGTTTATTACACTCTAACAGAGCAAGTAAATCTAGCAGTAAATCCATTATGACATTGCAGAAACTGACACAAACAGAGTTGTTTGGCTACAGACTGATTTACTGTCTAGTCAAGATCCACTGAGAAAAGGTTAGTTTTTAGGTTGACAAAAAGCTTTTCATGAAAATGAAATGCCAGAGCCTGTTGAGCAATGTTTTTTGCTTTTATTCTAATCAGACTAGCATGGCTCAGTAAATCTGGCCATGGCATACTTTTCACGAACTTCAGCAAGTTGTCAGTGACCGAATAGGGTACATCATGTTCAACAAGAAATGAGACAAGCCTTGCTTCAATAGTGGTCTCCTTTTCGTTTTATGAAAAAGCGATGAACAAGTGGCAGAGTCTGAGAAGACGAAGCAATGCATTTTGATTAACCCTGACAATAAAGGTTAAAGATGGGCTGCCCAATTGAACCATGACTCAACCTAGGCTACATTAAGGAATAAGTGGTTTATAATCTGCTTCCTCTAGACAGTACCTCTGCAACTTTGTATTCACATTTGATTTGAATGAATAATATGCAATAAAAAATTAGTTAGAAAATAAACAACAGATAGTTTTCTAAATTCCGGAATGTATGTTGTACAGGAAATGAGTATTAGCCTATATTTCAATACAGTATTAAGCTCTAAATGAAATATTTGCTCTTGGAAGCACGTTAATTACTAGTTCGAATTCTCGTTAGTTCCGCAGTACCCTATCCATCCATATAACGTTAGAAATGGAAAGCAAACATTTGTCCCTTTTCCCGTACGGTGACATTACTTAGTATATATTCAGTGATAAGTCATTTCGTGGTATAAATACGCTGATCAAAGTCATTTCACGGTATAATTTCGGTATGCGGTATAATTAGAAAAAAGTGCGGTATTTATCTCGAAATTGCGGGGTTTTTTTTACCGCAAAATACGGTATAAGTGGCAACACAGTATGTCATATCAAGTGGTTTTTCTCATTGGTCTTCCCATGCGTCTGAGCGGACCAATAGATTAAAAGTGTTTTTTCGCCATCTATTGTCGTATTTATTAATTCTTTAGCCAAATAGATATATCCCAAGAACAGGGTTGCCACTGGTTACATTTTAGTGTCATGTTTGACACTTTTTTTTTAAATGGCACTTTTTGGGACACCTTACACTATTAGGACACTTTTTAGCAAAAGTGGCACTTCTTTTGCTAAGTAGCACTATTTTACAAAAAAAGAATTTTTCAGACAAAAAACCGAAAGGAGAACTGTCAATGTAGATACGCATCGATATCCTTTTTCTGTCAGATAAGATTCTTATCTTAACTCCGCGCTCGGCAATTATTGGATTCAAGAATCATTCTGTGCGGTGAAAACATAAACGTGTTTGTCTTTATCTGTCTGTGAGAAATTTTTATATTCTTATTCTTATCACTAATAAGCGAAGATCATTCAATGATCTTTGGGTACGAAATACTTGGCAATTGAGAGGACAGAGATAGACATTTAACTGTAATGTGGTGAAGAAGCCTTTAATTGTTTTCAGTTGTTTAGTTCAACTATTTTGTGTTGTTGCAATAATTTGTAGGCTCATATACGATAAGTCAGTCAAGCACTTTGCAATTCTTGAGTGGGTCCGAATTCAATTTTTATTTTTTATTAGTTGAGGGTTGACTACAATTCAAAGAAGAAAAGGGCAAGAAAAGCTAAGAGTGTATTTTTGCGCCACTATGTTAATAGCTGTTACTATGTTAACCAGTCACTGGGCCAGTGACTGCTTAACTTTACGCGTCTTTTCATCGATTTCCATGACTGGAGCTCTTGAAGCCCAGTGACTGAAAAGCTCACTGGTGACATTGCACAACGACTCAGCAACGCAAAAACATCCACTGAGCTCACTGGTGTCCCACAAGAATATCTAGTGACCTCTTCAGTGACTGGGTCAGTGACGCAAAAATGTGCTCTAACATTTCCGTTCATATTTTTCATATTTTTCTTTCAACTCTTGGCAATGGACAAATGAATATTCATACATAACCCTAATACTAAAAACAAAATTGACACCAAAACTTCCATTATCTTTAATCCTATGCAATCATTAGCAAAATCACAATCTAATTTCACTTTTTTTCTTACTTGTAGCGGGTTTTTGTGAGGGGGTCTGGAATGTTGACAAGAGGTGAAGTGCTGCGCAAAGCCGGAAATCAGCACTGACTAAGTAAAATCAAAATTTCTTTTTTATAGTTGATAGATGGTATTAGATCCGACATTTCATGTTGGAGAAGTTAAAGATGCGGGAAACCACGCGGGGATGATCCCAAGCGGATTGGCCAATATTATCAATTTAAAAGTTTGTTAATATGAGCGCAAGCGACGCGAAGCGTCGCAAGCGGCAAATTGTTGGAAAATGACACTTTTTACACAAAATTGACACTATTTTGCCACCCAAAGTGGCACCAAAAAACCGGCCGAGTGGCAACCCTGCCCAATAATCAGCAAAACCTAAACTGCCTGAGGAAAACTTAGAAATTGACAAGGAAACATAGCCTAGACCAGGTTAGACTAGTTTGTCCAAATAAGATCAAATTAATAAACAAAAAAATAATCATATAAATGCATATGTTTCTCCCCTGGGTTTGAAGTAGGGATAGGCTATCTGTCTTTATTTTGAATGGGGTCAATCTAAGGATTTACCCCTGCAGCCTAGCCTAGGCTTTCATGTTGTGACCTTCAGACAAATTAATGATAGGTACATTTTTACCAAATCATATTACTGACTTACAAATAAAGTGAATATACTGCTCAATGCCTTTTTTATGCTAGGCCTATTTACAAATATAATAATCATTTTTGTCAGAAAGGAATTTTAGCCCCCACCCTGATATATATGGGGAGGGGAAGTTTAATTAGGGGGTGGGGGAAAGTTTAGGTAAAGTTCTACCAAATCATATTTTTGAGTTAGAAATAAAGTGAATACACCATTCGATGCCTTTTTTTTATGCTGATATCAAATATAATAATCATTTCTATCAGAAATGAATTTCAGCCCACCCCCTATATATAGGCTACCTAACCTAACCCTGAATTGGCATATATAGGCGGGGGGGGGGGGCTGAAATTCATTTCTGATAGAAATGATTATTATATTCGTAATCAGCATAAAAAAAGGTATCAAATGATGTATTCACTTTTGTCCTAACTCAATAATATGATTTGGTAGAACTTTACCAGTTTAATCTTGCCTCTCATTTACATCAAAAATAAAATTCACCCCCACCCCCTAATGGGCAAATATATAGCCTACCCTAAATTGGTATAAGTAGGGGTGGGGGTAAAATTTGTTTCCGACAAAATGATTATTATGATTATTGAATGATATGACGACAAAAATTTGCCTAATGATAAACCAATTGAAAAAAGGGTAAAATTCTATTTTAGCTACTTTTGACTAAGCTATCTTAGAAAGGGGTTAGGTTAGGAAAATGAAACTTTTAGGGATGGGTCTACAGGCTAAAGTAGCCTATGGGTAAATTTTTGGCAGTTCATATTATTGACTTACAAATAAAGTAAGTAAATTTTGGGTAAATATTTACCAAATCATATTATTGAGTAATGACTAAAGTGAATATACCACTTGATGCCTTTTTTATGCTCTTTACAAATATTATAATCATTTTTGTTGGAAATGAATTTTAGCCCCCACTCCTATATATACCAATTCAGGGTATATATTTGCACATTAGAGGGGTGAGGAGAAAGTTTAAACTTACCTCTTATTTAAATCAGAAATAAAATTACCCCACCCCCCTAATGTGCAAATATATACCCTGAAGTGGTATATATAGAGGTGGGGGCTAAAATTCATTTCCAACAAAAATGATTATTATATTTATAAAGAGCATAAAAAAAGGGCATCAAGTGGTATATACACTTTAGTTGTAACTCAATAATATGAGTTGGTAAATATTTACCAAATTTTTTGTTATTCATATTATTGACTTATGAATAAAGTAAATACACCACTTGATGCCTTTTTTATGCTCTTTCAAATATAACAATTATTTTTGTCAGAAATGAATTTTACCCCCCACCCCTATATATACCAATTAAGGGTATATATTTGCATATTAGGGGGGTGGGGGGAAAGTTTAGACTTACCTCTCATTTACATCAGAAATAAAATTTATCCCCACCCCCCAAATGTGCAAATATATAACCCTGAATTGGTATATATAGGGGCAGCAGTAAATTTCATTTCCAACAAAAATGATTATTATATTTGGAAAGAGTATAAAAAAAAGGCATCAAGTGGTATGTTTACTTTATTTGTAAGTCAATAATATGAATAAAAAAAAATTACCATAAAGTAAACATACCACTTGATGCCTTTTTTATGCTCTTTCCAAATATAATGATTATTTTTATTGGGAATGAATTTTACCCCCACCGCTATCTATTCCAATTCAGGGTATATATTTGCACATTGGGGGGGAGTGGGGGTAAATTTTAAATTTACCTCCCATTTATATCAGAAATAAAATTTACCCCCCTTCCCCTAATGTGCAAATATATACCCTGAATTGGTATATATAGGGGTGGGAGTAAAATTCATTTCTGACAAAAATGATTGTTATATTTGGAAAGAGCATAAAAAAAGGCATTGAGTGGTATGTTTACTTTATTTGTAAGTCAATAATATGAACTTTCAAAAAATTTATCAAAGTATGTCCCAGGAAGGTATTTTGAAGTACTTACCCCAGTAAAATTCTCCTTTAGCTACTTTTTGCTGTCTTGGAAAGGGGTTAGGTTAGGAAAACAAAACTTTCAGGGATGGGTCTGCAAGCTAAAGTATGTCCCACAAAGGTGTTTTGAAGTACCTACCTCCACTCCTTCTCCTTCTAGAGGGCCCTGACTTTTAAAAATCTGTGTGTTATAGAAACCTTGCAAAATAGATCTTCTGCTTAAATGAAATATAACAAAATTGTTTTCAGCTTCACAACTTTGCTTAATCCCTATTTATAGGGTTTTAAAGATATGCAAATATATTTCCTAAATTTTGAAAAAAACAACAACATTGATATGTCTTCAAATTCTACTCAAATAACAGGAATTACATTTTAGAACAAAAGCCAGAGAAAAAGAAACTGATAAATGAAAATTAGGTAAAATGTTGTTTTGTCAAAATTTCAACAGGTTCAACCTGTCATGTAGGCAAATTTCAGAACCCTCTGGAGAGAGAAGTTGTGGAGGTAGGTACTTCGAAATACCTTCCAAGGATACACTTTAGCCTGTAGACCCATCCCTGAAAGTTTCATTTTCCTAACCTAACCCCTTTCCAAGATAGCCAAAAGTAGCTAAAGTAGAATTTTAGCCTTACCTCCACTCATTCTCCCTCTAGAAGGTCCTGTAATTTGCCTACATGACATAACCTATTGAAATTTTGATATAACAACATTTTACCTTAATTTTCATTTTTCAGTTTCTTTTTCTCTGGCCTTAGTTCCAAAAATGCAATTCCTGTTATTTGAGTAGAATTTTAAGCCATATCAATTTTTTTTCAAAATTTAGGAAATTTATATGCATATCTTTAAAATCTTATAAATTGGGATTGAGCAAAGTTGTGAGGCTGAAAAGAATTTTGTTAGGCCTATTTCATTTAGGCAGAAGATCTATTTTGCAAGGCTTTACTTTTATAACACACAGATTTTTAAAGCTCATCAAATGTCAGGATGCTCTAGATGGAGAAGAAGTGGAGGTAGGTACTTCAAAATACCTTCCCAGGACATACTTTAGCCTGTAGACCCATCCCTGAAAGTTTAATTTTCCTAACCTAACTCCTTTCCAAGATAGTCAAAAGTAGCTAAAGTAGAATTTTGCCAAAAAATGCTTAGTACTTCCTGTTGTATGCTTACCTTTGTTATGATATGCTTGTGCCGCCTGTAACGCTCTCATTGTATTGCTTGCTATGTGCTTACGCTTGTTGTTTTGTGTTGCAGGTCGGTTGGCTTCAATAAACTGATTTAAACAAATGTCTCTCATTGAACACAACATGGTGTCAGAAGTGGCTTCATGGTCACAACAGGTTTACTAAGCTAGATGCCAAGTCTGGGTATTGGATGCTCAAACTGTCAGAACCATCGTCATTGATGACAACTTTCAATACACCCTTTGGAAGATATTGATACATGAGAATGCCTTTTGGGATTGTGTGTGCTCAGGACATATTCCAACAGAAAATGGAGGAAACGTTCAACAATCTAGAAGGTCTAGGTGTGATTGTGGATGACATAATAGTATCTGGTAAAGATGACGAGCATGATAGAAACCTTTTATGCGTGCTAGAGAGGGCCAGAAAGGAAGGAGTGAAATTCAACCCGGAGAAATGTATATTTGATGCTCACAGTATCCCTTATTTTGGCCATGTCATCACAGCTGAAGGCATAAAGCCGGATCCAAGGAATGTTCAGGCTATAAAGGAAATGCCATGTCCTACAAGCAAGGAGGAGCTCATGACGTTTTTAGGAATGGTCAATTTCCTATCTTGTTACATTCCAAATCTTTTGACTTTGAACCACTCATTAAGAGAGTTAGGAAAGCAGGATACATTCCAGTGGACAGATGCTCACAAATCAGAGATGGAGAAGATCAAGGTTTCTATTTGTCAGAACCTAGCTGCATTCGATGCTCAAAGTAAGGAAGTAGAGTTGAAAACAGATGCGTCAAAACATGGCCTTGGGGCAGAGCTTTTAACTCACGGACAGATTGTAGCATTTGCCTCAAAAGCATTGAATGAGACAGAACAGCGCTACTCACAGATCGAGAAGGAGCTGTATGCAATCATGTTAGGCTGTCGGAAATTTCACCAATACATTTATGGCCGAAAAGTCAAGCTGTACACAGATCACAAGCCTTTGGAAACCATTCTGTCAAAGCCTTTGTCTCAGGCACCACCAAGGCTGCAAAGGATGATGCTTCAGATACAGCCGTACAATTTGGAGGTTCACTACATTAGAGGCAAAGATATCCCAGTAGCTGATGCCCTGTCAAGACTGCACACATCTGAAGAAAGCGACGATTTTCAAAATGAGATTGAATTTCATGTAAACTCGTTTGTTAAGCACATACCTGTTAGTGATACAAAAATGGAGCAAATCCGAAAAGAAAATCAGCGAGATCCAGTCATGCAAACCCTCATCAAAGTGATCCAGGAAGGGTGGCCTGTTATCAGGAAGTCTTGTCCAAGACCTGTTATCCCATACTGGAATTTCAGAGAAGAGCTAGCGGTTGTTGATGGCATCATCTTGAAGGCTGACCGAATTGTCATTCCTTTAGCCATCCAGCCAAACATTCTCCAGCAACTGCATGCATCCCACATTGGCATGGAAAAAACCAAACAGAGAGCCCGAACTGTGGTTTTCTGGCCTGGAATGAACCATGAAATAGAAGAGTTTGTAAAGAGCTGCGAATCGTGTGGGAAATATGCACCAAACAACCCCAGAGAGTCTTTGCTTTCTACTCCACTACCCCAAGGCCTATGGGAAGCTATCAGTGTAGACCTTTGTCAATTGGAGGGCAGAAACTACCTCATTACCAGTGACTACTATAGCCGGTTCATCGAGATTGACAAGTTGAACTGCACAACTTCGTCGGAAATCATCACCAAACTCAAGTCACATTTTGCTAGATATGGCATACCGTTGAAGATTCGGTCAGACAATGGGCCACAGTTCTCATCCAGTGAGTTCCTTAGTTTTCTGCAACTGTACGACATCCAGCTCTGTACATCAAGCTCGAACTTCCCAAAATCGAATGGACATAAAGAAAAGGCAGTAGACATTGCAAATAGAATCATGCAGAAAGCAGTTGACTCCAATTCGGATCCTTATCTTGGTCTCCTTGAGTCCAGGAGTACTTCAATCAGTGGATCTGCATCACCGGCTCAACTGCTCATGAGCAGGACTCCGAGGTCGATTCTACCAACTATCCAGTTTTGTCCCAAGGTAATACCTAGAAAAGAGATCATCAGGGTTCATGAAAGAAACCAGTGTAGGCAGAAAACCTACTATGACCGGCATGCGAAAGACTTAGCTATGCTGAGTCCAAACAAAACAGTTTGGATGAAACTGTCAAAAGAAGATAAGCATTGGAAGAAGGGGATAGTTCTGTCAATGCCAGAGCCAAGATCTTACCTAGTACAAACAGAAAATGGAAATACTTACAGACGAAACCGCGTGCATTTGAAGCCTAGATTCACTGCGCCAGGGGACACCGAACTTAACATTCCACACGAATTTGTAGACTCAGATGAAAGCCAGTCCATTGCGCCGGGTCCATTACTTGAGGGTACAGAGTCCCCTGAAAAACTAGACGCTACCAGTCCGACTATTGCTACTCCATCAAGGTTTAGAGTTGATGAAAATGCTGATGTTCCAGCCACACCATTTGCAACTCCGAATCCGGTTCCAGTGAACAGTACGATAGGACTTATTACTCGTTCGTTCTAATACGAACGGGACTCTATTTGGGCCACGCGTGTCAAGATATGGAAGGCCCATAAAACCAAGACAGATTTTCGATCTGTGAATAACTAAATGGAACTATGGTTATTTACGATAGTGATTATGATGCTTCAGAAGAGTTTTTTTTGTTTTGTTATTTGTTTTTTTTTTATTTTGTATGTGAAGGAAGATGTTGTATGCTTACCTTTGTTATGATATGCTTGTGCCGCCTGTAATGCTCTCATTGTCTCAATAAACTGATTTAAACAAATGTCTCTCATTGAACACAACACTTCCATTCTTGACTTTATAGATTTAAGAACGGGTCTTAAAAGCTTGGGATTTTCAGGGAAACAAACTAGACTAAATGGAATTTTGGCACAAAAACCTGGGGAACCAAATTAGCTTTAGCTGTGTTTTCAAACTCAGCTGGCTCCAGTTGTGAATCATGAGTTTCACAAAGTTGGTTCTAGAGCCAAGTAAAGGGTTAAAACTTGTAGCTCAAAATGCTTTGTGCATTTCAAATCAAAAGTTTCAAAATAAAATAAATAGCTAGAATGTTTTGTAATAGTACAGTGGGTTTGGCCTTAGAATATACTGAAGGGTCAATGCAGTGACCTTAGTAGTCAAGAAGCATTGTTAATTTGATTAGGCTAGTATTACTAGCATACTACTTAAAATGGCTGAAATATACTCTATTACTCTAGCTCTTATATTATATGATCTTTCTTACTTTAGCCTGAAAACAGTTACTTTAGCTTTGATGTCACTTATTTTAGAAAGATGGCAACAATAAAGCATAAAAAGGCAATAATTAGATATTACCTTACCTTAAAATTACCTTAAATTGCACTAGCCAGCGATAAGGACGAATCCTGTAGACGCCGGTCAATGATGATGGTGGCTCAGCTCATCGGGCGCATCCCAAACTGTGCGCCATGGCTTGCTGCACCAATCTCTGTCAACAGCTGACTTGAAGGCTTCAGTATTAGGGGACATGACTGCATTCTGGCTAAGGGAATTCCATAATCCAACCACACGGTTGGAGAAAAATTTGTTTCACAGCCTGGTATTAGCGCATTTCCGGTAGAGCTTTAGGGGTGCCCTCTTGTTCTTGACGAACTATCTAACTGGAATAAGTCATGGATGATATCGTGGTTGCAGATCAATTTGAATGTCATCAATACATCTCCTCGCTTACGTCGGTATTTGAGAGATGGTATTTTGAGCCTCTGGAGTCTGGTAGATATAAATTAGCAACATCTGCAATAGTTTCTCTGAACTAATAGATAGTCTTTGGTAGGTGGACAGGAACTTACACCAGGAATTACTCTCATATGGTAAGCTTATAAAAGGGGGAACTGGCACTCATGTCAACAAAAAAAAAACAAACAATAACAAACAAACTATCAATACTATATAGTGTCTGGCAAAACTTGGCATTTTTTCCAGTGTAATAGCAAGAATAATTAATTTAATTAGGGTAATAATAAATGTCTAATCTCAAAAAACAAGCTTGAAAAAAATGCCAAGTTTCATGAAATGCTAGATGTCATTTATAATTTTTGTTCAAGACTAGTTCCAGTTTCCCACTCTTATAAGTTGTGCATACTCTATTAGCCTGCCTCTTTGTGAAAAGTAGACCATTCAGGATTCAGTAGCCTATATCTCATGTACCTGGATTTCATGTAAAAGTAAAGTATTATCCACAGTAATAGATAATCACACTGAGTTAAGGTATGGCACACAAATGTTCTTAGGAATAATCAAACTCATCTATAAATCTTCTCTAACAGAGACAACTACTCTTCTTCATAACATGGGTTTTTTAAGCTCAAGCATTTTTCATATCCGTGAACATTGGCACAAGATTCAATAAGACTGGCCAATTTTGAAATAGTAAAAAAAAAGTATAAATTTCTAATCCTAGACCACAATCTTGCTTTGCTGCAACATTTTCAAATTGACCGTCTAGATTGTGAACTCACAATCCTGGTTGTCAGTGTAACAGCATATTTTACAATCCACAATATGGATTTGCAATCTGGTTTCTCAGTGGATAAGGCCTTAATACTGCTGAATTTCATCATTTTTCTGTTGCAGTAAACATATCTATCTAGTTTTATTTTGAAGAATAACAGCAGCTCTGTTTTGATTATTAAAAAAAACAAATAAGTTAACCACACTGAGTCAATCTATTGTTTGTAGATGTTTTTAGGAATAGTCACATTCACTCACAAATCTCCTCTAACATAGACTGCTACTCCTCTTCTGCGCCATGGGTCATTTAAGTTTATAAATAGTTTATATCCATCAACAAAGAAGTTAGTAAAACTGTGGGCTGTTTAACTGTCAATTTTGAAACAGCAAAAGATATAACCTTATAATCCCAAACAACAATCTTGTTTGCTGCAAGGTTTTTAAATGTGCAATTTATATTATGAACTTGCCATCCTGATTCTCAGTAGGACAGTATATTTTGCAATCCACATTATAAACATGCAACCTGGTTTCTCAGTTGATAAGGCCTAAGTACTGCTGATTTGGATGATATCCCCCCCCACTCTGTATACTAAAGTTTGAATAGTACTTTACTGATAACATTTCAAAATTCCAATTAGTAGAACCAATAGACAATTACATTTTTTTTATTTACCAGTGCCTCCAAAAACATTGAACTAAAACTAACACTGTTGAAACTTTCAGTAAATGGGATGATTGTGATGAAGTATTTGCCTAGAGGCTAAAAATTAAACATTACAAAAATCACTGTTTTTTGGTATGGCCAAGTGCTCTATTTACACATTAAGTTATATCATTTGATATTAAGTTATATGATCATTTAATGAGCCATGCACCTGCCTTAACTCTTAAGAAGCATTTGCCTAAATTTCAAGTTTCTGATTTAGTGACAGCTTGAGAAGTTGTTGCAGAGAAGTATATTTTGTAGATTATAGATTTTTTTTTTAGGTACTAGCCTATTAGCCTAGCACTAGGTTGTAGCCCAGCACATAGCCTGGACTTGTTTAGCTTAATTTCCTGATTTAATTGAATACATTATTTCCAGCAAGGCTAAGTAAAAACACATAAACCCAGTTAAAGGAATGATAGGTGTGCTGTTCAGCAGTTACCCAGTCCTCTCAGACAGGGAGGATGCGCTGATTCTTCCAATGTAGCACGTGTGCAGCCCAGGACATCTAAGGGTATCACAGATCTGTTATTGCTCACTCTCATATGGCTAGACGCCACTTGTCCCTCTAAGAAGAGTGATCCACTACTAGGATCCACTGTCTATTTAGCAGGCTAGAGTCTTGTTTGTTATCAGAATTAACCACCAATCACTTGCTTGTTCCTGGTCATGTCTAGCCTGCAGCCTGCAAAGTTATCCCTCCCCCTTTTGTGAGCAGGTTATGATAGCAAAGCTAGCTCTCTTATGGATAATTCCTTGAAATATTTCAGGGAAGATCTCAAGGTGAAGTTAGCCACCACTAGTCAGTTGACCCAAACACTTTCCCTACTGAGAACTGACATCAAATGTGACATTTCTGCTTATTAACCTAGCACTAGGTAGTATCCTAGCACCTAGCCTGGACTTATTTAGTTTAATTTCCTTATTTAGTTAAATACATTATGTCCAGCAAGGCTAAGCAAAAACACATAAACCCAGTTAAAGGCCATGATAGGTGTGCTGCCTGATCTACAGAATTGGACGTGGGGGCCTCTGCCATAGAATGTGGCATTTGTGAGAAGTGGATGTGTGGTGATTGTCTGGACATGTCCCTTGGAGAATATAAATTATTAAGCAAGATGATGCAATCACTTACTTGTTCCTGGTCATGTCCAGCCTGCAAAGTTAACCCTCCCTCTTTAGTGTGCAGGCTATGATAGCAAAGCTAGCTTGTGTTATGGATAATTCCTTGAAATATTTTAGGGAAAATCTCAAAATGGAGTTTGCCACCACTAGTCAGTTGATCCAAATACTTTCCCAATTGAGAACTGACATTAAATGTGACTTTTCTGCTCAGGTTAGTAATATTGCCAATAGGGCATTACACTTTGAAAATTCACTATAATCAGTTTGCTCTGTTTCAACTGTTCAGGACCTAGTGGCTTCTACAGTGTCTTCTCAATTGTCTCAACTTCTTGTAGCCCAATTAACTTAAACTGATGTTTGTCAGATAGCACATTCAGAACACCAGTGTTTTGAAAGACATTTGAATATTGTTGCATATGGAATCCTGACCCAGACTGATGATGCAGTTTTTTGTATAATTATCTGTTACACACTTATGGAGTTTACATTAGTGCCCCCCACCCAAAGTAAAAAGACTTTCAAATAGCCATCGACCCTCTGTTAGCCCCCCCTCCTCTCCTTTTCTCTGTGCCATCAACTGGATTTAGAAAGCAAATAATACAGACGTCCTTTGAAACAGAAAGACCAATCAGTTTCTATGGTGATAGTCCAAAGGAAGATCAAATAAAGCACAGAGCTCTAGTTGAGGAGTTGAAACACAGAAAAGCTAATGGAGAGGCAAATTTGATAATTTGTAAGGGTGCCATCATTAAAAAAAAACTCGCCAGTCGGAGCAATCCCCCTGACTGCTCCAATGTCCCACTAATGTCTATGCCTCCTTCTACCTCTGTTAATTGTTTAAATGTTTATGGACTTGTATCACCGGATTTTGTCTTTCAACTCTCTAGTCTTCTTCTAATTCACTGCAGGCGGGCTATTCAGTTGGTACTATTTAGCCCTCTTCTTTTTGCTTCACTCTGTGGGCTACAGAGCTACTGTCCTGGTTGTCTCTTATTTTTTAGATATTCTCATATATCTTTCAGTAGATCTTTTGACTCAAGGAGTTCGAATATAATATGATAGATATCGATTTCTGTGCTCTGTGTGCAGGTATAGTTGGATAAGCTCTTGGCTGATAGTGAGATTTTGTGGTGTTTGAAGTATTTTAACAGTTTACAAAGCAAGGTATGTTGTGCAGACGTCAGCATATTACATTCAAATAGACAATGGTCAATTGTTTCATTATTCATATTACAATGCCTGCAAAGAGGGGACAGGGGAATTTAACAACTTGAATTAGAAAGCTTATATGAGAATGCAAGGAAACTTAGTCCATTTGTTCCAGAACGAATTCTATGATAAATTTTAGAAAGATAGTTATTGGGAAAGGATAGGATTAATCTTATTAAAATTAATATCTGATAGCCTCCATCGGTAAATATCTCTAATTGGGATTGGTCTCCCACTTGGCTGGTCAATATTTATAGCATTTTTTGCTATTTCATCAACCTGATGATTACCACTTATGCCAGAGTGGCTAGGAAGGTACTGAAAATAACTTTTTATGCTACTTGAAGTAATATTATCAATAATACTGAGACAATGATAAGTTTCAATGTCCAATTTATATTGAGGAGCTGAGGCCAGCAACTCAAGGCTTGATAGAGAGTTGAAGTATATGATAATGCTATTTGAATTTACAATCAAAGGTTGGTTTTCCTTAAGGTGTTCTAATGCCATGATTATGGCATTTAACTCAGCAGACATTATAGATAAATTATTATATAATCTCTCGCCCATTGCAATTTTCAGGTGAGGAAGGAAAACACCACTTGCAACTTTCTCATTCCTTTTTGACCCATCAACAAATATTTGGAAGTGATTTTTATAGGTAGTTGTATTAAGTTCTGCAAATTTTTTCTGGACAAAAGCAATGGTGGTTAAATCTTTATTCCACTTTGAGAATTCATTATTTATTATTGGACTTGACCAATTCCATGGGGGGGATCGGGGGAAAGTGGGTGCAAGAGAAAGCTACGTCTCTCCCTTATTGTTGTTAATCTACTCTCCATAAGCAGAAACTTGGTGCTTGTGGGTTTCCTAAGACCAAATATGAGACGTATTATATCATTTTGTGTTGTTTTAATTTTTTGCATCTGGGTCTTTGCACATGCACCATAGACAATGAGCCCATAGTCAATATGGGGTCTTATATGTGATTTATAAAACTGGAGTAAGGTTTTCTCCTTACAGCCCCAGGGTGTGGAAAGAAGTCTTTATATTATATTTATTTTTCTAGAGCATTTTATTATTGTGTTTGAAATGTGGAGGTGGTTAAGAAGCTTTTGTCAAACGAGAAACCGAGGTAATAAATATGATTACCATCTAGAATTTCTGGTACATTTAGATTCAGTTTAGAATTAACTTGGCTTTGATTTTGTTGAAATTGGATTATTTTTTACTTGGTGGGTGCAATGGCTAAATCTGAATGTTGAGAGTATGAGATAAAGTCTCATACCAATGTTGGTATGAGATAAAGTTTCAGCAGGCTCATTTAGGGAGCAAACTATAGCAAAGTGGTCAGTACATAGACTATCAATTCTATTTATGTAAATTTTATTCAAAATATTTAATGACACAATTTGTAGGTCAATTGTGGAGAGTCTGCCACTTTTGGGGTTAAAATATGTATTCAGGTTTGGAGGGGTAGCAAGAGCTAATTCAATATTATTTGAAGTCATATGTTCAATGAATTTACCAGCTTTATTTTCTGGTTTATTCCCCCACAAAAGGCTGTGGGCATTGAAATCTCCACAAATAATGATATTTTTTAACATATTAGAGTTATTTATATAATTAAAGAAATCCATGGCATCTGTGGTTTGGCCATTAGGGTTATAAAAGCTTATTATGTAGGTTTTTAAATTATTCAGCCAAACACTGATACCACATACGTCAACATAATTTGCAAAATCTGGAAAATTGATGCCACAAAATTTTATATTATTTTTAACTAATAAAGCTACCCCACCTCCTTTTCTCTCTGAAGATCTATCCTTTCTGAGGATAGTATATCCCAGAGACTTAATTTGTTGATTTTGGGTTAAATGAGTTTCCTGGAGGCAAGCAATATTAATGGAGTTATTATTCATATATGATATTAGTTCATTTAGCTTATTTTCTGTGTGATCTTACATTCCATTGGAGTATTTATATATGTTGTGTTGTTGATTTATTCTTCATATGACTGTGTATCAATGTTCAGCTTTGTTAAAAGTAAAGCAAGATCTTTTTTTGCTTGAATGAGCATATCATCTGGGATGTAGATTTTGCCAATTCTGCAATGATTTTTGTTTTCTGTAGTTGATGTATGTTCATGGCCTGAACTGCATTACAGTTGCATTTTTGGTTGTGCATTCTGTTTGTCGGTTAAGGGATTGATTCCTGGTAGTGTTTCTGGTTTGTTTCTTCTTGGGAGGGGGGGCCAGGCTGACCTCATCTCACCGGACAAGGAGGCTTGTTGGCGATTCCTTCTGATAGGGATTCGAGCTAGGGGGCTTAGAAGATGGTGTTTTATATGGGGTGCTTGATGCATTGGGGGCATGTGACGGGGGGGTTTTGTTTGGTTTCATTACAGGCTTTATTTGTTATTGTTGGGCAGCATTTGCTTCCATTGCTGCAAAGGGGTATTTGATGGCCTTCTCTGTTGATATTTGGAGTGTTTGAGCTCTTTTCTTGTATGCAGGGCATAATGATTTATTTGTAGATTCATGTGGGCCTTTGCAATTGATGCATGTAGGCTGAGTGTTGTTGCAAGTTGTCAGCTCTTTATGATGGAAGGCTTTACAATTACTACACTCTCGGAAAATTTCATTGCATTTGTTTGTTGTGTGTCCCAGTTTGAGACACTTCTGACCCTGGATAGGCTTAGGTTTGTATTCCTTGTGTGGTTTGATTTGCCCAAATAGGAATAATTTTTCTGGGATATTAATTTTTTCCTTTAGTGTGTATAAGAAGGATCTACTAGTTTTTAGGCCATTAGAGTTAGGTTTGCCAAGTTGGGTAACATCCTCAACTGGGATTGTGTTTTCAGCCCTATCTGAGAGCCCTTCTTTTAACTCCTGAGTGGATATCTCTGGGGGAACATTATAAACTACTATTTTTGTTGGTGATTGTTTTGGGTTCCAATTAGATGCAATAATTGGGGTATTCAGAAGGGATTTTAGGTTAATTATTGTATCTGCTGATTTCTGATCTTCTACAGCTATTAGCAGAGATCCATCATGGTTAATATTAAGAGAGAACATTGATTTTAGTAATTTAAAAATTGCAATTCTTATTGCAGTTATCATTTTTATTTCAAAGGGGGTAGAAGGAGTAGTTTTAAGGTAAATTCCTAAGGTTTTAGAGGAAGGATCTTGGGCGGGTAGAGGGGAATTGCGTTTGATTGGGGATATTTTTCTCCTTTTTTTAGAGCTTCTAGAGAGGACCTCTTGAAACCCATTATCATCATTTATGGTTACATTAGCCCCTACACTTATCATTGTCCTATTCTCTGAATTGGAGCTATCATTTGAATTTTGAGATAGTGTGCTTGACCAGCCAAGATGGGTATCTTTCACTATGGCACTTTCACTGGAATTTGATTTGGGATCTGGGGGGACTTTGTTTTTTGGAGGACTTCTAAACATTTCCTATTGGAAAAAGCTTTAAACAAAAAAACAACAAAAAAACAAAACTAAAACAAGAAGGGAAAATAGAATGATATCAAACCGTCTGCACTATACTATGGGGAGGAGAAACACCAAAGCATAGCCCTGGGTATCAGTTGAGCAGGATTGGTTTGGTACAACTGCTGATTAGAAGCGATAATAATTCACAAGAAAATATATTTTAATTTTCTTATAAGGTTGCTGTTGTTGTTGTGTTCCCTGTCTGATGCTGACATTTCTCTTATTTCCTCTGCAACAACTTGCTCACCTGTTGTTTCTTCTTTGTCGTTTCATAGTGCTGTGTCTAACAACCTTACCAGTCATTTGGTTCCTGCATCCTCTCAGATTCCTACCTCAATAGGAATGAAGTTCCTTAGCTCCAATGTTGATAGCCTCCCTAATAAGCTCTCTGAAGAGATGAACTAAATAAGAAATGAACTAAAGGTTAGTCTCATATAGTTTAAGTCTCTAACTACTGATGAAATTGAGTCTGTGTGGATAAAAATGCACAATCAAACAATCTCAATTGTAGTGGGTGTTGTTTATAGAAGCCTGATATGCTCCCTGTGTTTTGGACTCTGAATATAATTTGGCTGCCATGTTATTTCACATGATGTCCAATTTTGCCAGCTATGATCTTGTCCTTTTGGGGAACTTTAACCTTCCTGAAATCCAATGGATTGAGGGAACTGGTTTTTGTAATAGAGAGTTTCCTTTTTTGGTCTGCCCTCTCTTATAATTCCCTCTGTCAAACAATCTCACAACCAACTCGTTTCAGGGAAGGTCAAGTCTCCAACACTCTTGATCTTGTTATTGTCAGTAACTCTGACCTTCTTATTAAGAATATAATAATCACACCTGTTGGTAATAGCAACAATGTAGTAACTATTTTGGAGTTATATATGCCTACCAAGCAACCTTCTTCTAAGCAGCAAAAATATGTAAACTGCAAACTATTCTCTGAAAAACTTGCCAATGTCAGCTGGAAAAAGTTCATTACTAATGATATTGGTGAGAATTTGTCAAATGTAAAAACGGAAATTCTGCATGTTGAAAAGTCTTGCACCAGAATTTTTTCTGGTAAAACAGGCGAAAAGTTTACCTTTTTTAACTGCTAGAGTAAGCAAGCTAATCAACAGAAACCACTGAGCATGGAATTGCTGTAGAAAAAAGAAGACCACAGACAATTATCAAGTCTTCAAAACTTTTCATAATCAGACAACCAACCAAATAAAGGAGTTGAAGAGAAGGTTTGAGGAAAAATTGGCTGAGGATGTTAAGGATAATCATAAATCTTTCTGGCGTTATGCCACTCAAAAATGTAGCAGCAGACGCACAGTCCCAGATATCCTGCACAATAATGAATCACTTGCTGATCCTGAGCTGAAAGTTGAAATTTTCAACCAATATTCCTAATCTGTTTTTTCCTCCAATTCCAGTATTGTTTATCCTACACCTCTTTGTATGATGTATCACATAAGATGGAACCAATTTTGATTGCTGATACATTGGTTCTAAAGGAACTTACATCCCTCAAACTGAATAAATTTGCTGGTTCAGACAGAATTAACCCACATATCCTACATGAATGTCATACAGTTTTCTGTTGACCTCTTTCCCTGCTGTTCAAGTTATCATTAAATCTTTCTGGACTACCTCTGGATTGGAAAACTGCACATATCATTTTTATATTTAAAAAAGGTAGAAAGGACCTTGCAGAAAATTATTGACCCATTAGCATGACATCAGCTGTTGTTAAGGTTCTTCAAAGAATAATCCATTCTGCAGTTGTCAAACACCTTAAGGCAAACAATATTTTACACAGATCAAAAAATAGCTTTCGTTCTGGAAGATATGTTGACTCCAATCTCCTTGGGTTGTATGATCACATTACCAAGTTGCTTGATATTGGGGTGCCTGCTGACATGATTCTGCTTGACTTTTTTAAAGCTTTTGACAAAGTGTGCCACAAACAACTTGCAATTAAATTATGTGCAGTCATGCTTATAGAGAAACCCCTGCTCTGGATCCTTGATTTTCTTTATTTGCAATCTCAGTGTGTTCAGTTATTTGATGACTCTGTTAATTGTATTCTTTCTTCCTTTACACATGTCCTGAGTGGACTTCCTCAGGGAAGTGTTTTGGGTCCTACACTATTTAATATCTTCATCAATGATGCTCCTTCCATTATCAGCAGTAAATTACTGCTGATAATGCTCCTTATGCAAACGACCTGAAGCTTCTTGGACCAGCTTTGTCCTGTGAAGATCATGCCCTGCTAAAAAATAATCTTCAACTGCTGGGTCATAGGGCTGAGGCCTGGCTTCTTGAATTCAATGTTGCCAAGTGCCATATCATTCACTTTGGCAAACTAAATCCTTGCCACTTTTATTTTTTCTTAGGCCACCCACTCTCTTTTGTAAATAATGAGCAGTATCTTGGTGTCACTATTGACAATGAACTAAAGTTCAGCACTTGTGCTAACAGGTCTGCTGCTGGGGCTAGTTCAATCTTGGGACTGATTAAGCATATTATTTCCACTTGTTCCCCTAAAGCCATCAGTCTTCTATATAAGGGACCTGTGCATCCTAAGCTTGAAGTTGGAATGTCCTTTGCCTCCCCATATTTTAAAAAAGACATAAACGCTCTTGAAGATGTTCAGAGACATGCCTCTAAAGTGATATCTGGCATGCGGGAGCTTTCCTTCCCTGTAAGACTATCAAAGCTGAATCTCCCGGCACTTGTTTTTACAGGAGAAATAGAGGGGTTGCGATTTTAGCCTAAAAGCTATTGAGGGCTAACACTCCCAGCATTATTCCCTACTGTTGGTACCAACTTAAGAACTAGAGATCATCACCTGAAACTTGTTAAGGAGTCTAAAATATCTAGAGTCTGCACTCAATTCTTTTTGTCATGCATTGTCAACAGTTGGAACAAACTATTTAATGAAACAGTTACTGCTGAATCTATTGATGTTTTCAAAACAAAGGCTAGATGCTGAGTGGTCCTTGGAAGAGTGTAAACTCAATTGGGATGCTACTGAACCTGGAACAACCCTTGATAACTAATGAATTTTGTATACAACTCAAGTCATCATTCTGGAGCTCTACAAGGAAAAATCCTTAGATTGCTCCTAGCTGCAATTTAAGGTAAATGCAAATTAATAATCTCTTTGATTCTTGAGGAATTTTGATAAAAGGAACTTGGAAATAGCACACTGCCCCTATGTTAGGACATTTGCTCTTGAAGTATTGTTGAAAAATGGTGTAAAAAGCAGGGAAAACAACACCCCTCACATGCTGCATTATTTCAATTTTTCTTTGATTCATAATATCTCTCTTTACTTTCTTGTGAAAATAGTTTCTTCTAAAGAATAAATTTGTTGTATTAACATCATATTAAAGGTTCATCATATAAAAGTGGCTGCCAACCCTTCTTAGTGCTGAAATTTAACTAGTGACTAAGCCTTTAATTAAAACCTTAGTATTACAATTTTACAAGTTGATATGGGACTGGCTAGTTTCTGAGAGAACATGATTTGGGAAAGATAGTATAAATACATGCTTAAATCAAAAAGAAAATAAGTTATCAACCAAGCAAGATGACCAGATGGTTTTGACACAATAATAGTTCTGATTTGTTTTAATGTGGGTTTGGTCATTCTGGCAAAAAAGAGGAAAACCATCAGAACAGCCTTCTTCTCGTAGACCAGTAACCATTTCTTCTGCATTTTGTAAGCTTTTTTAAATTGTAGTATTTAGTGAGATTTATGATAGGTGTAAAATGCCTCAAAATCAGTTTGATTTCCATAAGGGCTTGGGTTGTATGTGTGTACTTCACCTTGTTGCAAATGTGCTACCTGAGGCTCATCATTTGCAGGAATCTTTAATTTTGGGTCAGTATGATGCTAGACAAGTCTTTTATTCAGAAATTCATGCCCAGGTTTTAGTTGAAATGTGTAAGTTAGGTCTGCATTCTTCCATTGAGCAGTCACTACAAAATATGTATAAGAATCTTAAGCTTTGTGTTTATTTGTAAGACAATAATCTATGAATAAGACAATAATCCTTATAAATACATAAGGAAATTAAGCAAGGGGCTATAACTTCTCTGACTTAGTATAGTAATTATGTGAATGATGTACAGAAGGGTGTCATCAAGTTTCATTTTAAAAAATATTGATGCGTTACTTCTAGGCCTTGCAAATGACCTACTAAATTTGTCTTGATTGCTGACATCTTTAGAAAATAATTTTTGCTGGCTCGAAAAAATTACGTGGTTATTGGTATGCTGATTGGTTATATTCTTTGAGTGACTCAGAGTTTACTTCTTGAACATTTTTCAAAAGTATGTATTGCATATGCTGGAGTTATTGCTAGCCAGAGACACTCAAGCCGCAAATATCTGACTGCCTCACATTTGTTTTTGTCCCTCTTTTGGAAGATTTGAGGACCCGGGATAAGAAAAATATCAAGATAAAAGTTTTTAAGCATGCATGGTATGTGCTTAAAGTACCACCTTTTGTTAGTAATCGCCCTATTGTTGCTATTTATGGTAATTATGTTACTATGTGTTGTTACTATGTATTGTTGCTTTAATTATATTGCTAATTATGGTATTGTTGAGCTGGTTGGTGCAGTTGAAGAGGCTATTCTGACTTATGAGGAAAAACTAGAGTCTTTGCCCCATGAGCAGTCCACCTTCTCAAGTAGTTTTTGTGTGTAGTTTTCCAGTGTTGGTAATAACTGTAATTGTTTTCTTTTCTTGTTTGTGCTCCATTTTTTCTTGTTGATTGTAAGATGGATTATTAACAAAATACAAATTAATTCAATTCATTCCAAAAGGAGTGGTTGAGTATTGTTGTCAATGACAGAAACACAGATATAGGACACCTGACTGCTCTAGGTTAAAGTAGGCATTAATGTAGATACATGGGCAGGACTGAAATTAACATAATTAAGATTTTTTAAGTTGTAATTTACAAAAAGTGATGCATGAATTAGCTGTTTTTCCTTTGCACTTATCCTTTTTTCTGTTATAAAGGAAATGGTTCTTTCATAAGCAATTGGCTATGCAAAGAGATGGTGATAGACTTGCAGTGGTTTCATGAAGGCATAAACGGAGAAGCAGCTGAGTGCCTACTCAAAGAAGGTACTCTAGTTTCCTAATCATAAAATTCACATAAAGATGGGGGAGAAAGACTAACTCTAGGAATGCACAAATTTGATGCTTTGATAATATGATGCTTTTAAATACAATGTTCAAGGAATGGAAAATAAGGTGCAGCTGATTAATAACCAAATACTGGTGTTTTCCACTTATCACTATTGAAAATGTATTGTAGACTGGAATTACAGGAGGTAGAATTGAACATTTTATTTGCAATATATATATATATATATATATATATATATATATATATATATATATATATATATATATATATATATATATATATATATATATATATATATATATATATATATATATATATATATATATATTTCAGTAAAGTACAAATTATATTTGTACTTTACAACCCTTGCCCCGAGGGCTGGGCTGATTTGTTATCCTCAAAGTAATAATTCCCAGAACTTTCAAATACATTAAACCAAATGGCTAACTCAAAATTTTGATTGGAAATGATTGGGGAAATAATGGGCGTGGAGGGGGGGGGGGGGAGCATTTGCCCTCTGATTACTTTCTAATAATAAAAAAAGCATTAGTCCTCTGAATTTCCAATCGAATAGGCCCTTTTGAAGCTTGTACGACAAAATTTCAATAAAAACCGTATATGCCCCAAGGGCATAACTTACAACCCTTGTCCTGATGGCTATGGGGGGAGGGTTGTCATCCTCAAAGACACAATTTTCAGACGTTTCAACTACGTTGAACAAAATGGCCATATCAAAATGTTGATTGGAAATGTTTGGGGAAATGATGGGCGGGGGGGGGGGATTCTCCCTCCGATTACTTTCTATTATTAAAAAGGCCAATAGTCCTCTGAATTTTCAATCGAATGAGCCCTTTTTGAAGTTTTTATGACATTATTTTCTATGAAAGACCTTATATGCCCCCAGGGCATAACTTACAACCTTAGCCCTGAGGGCTGTGGGGGGGGGTTTCATACTCAAAGACATAATTTATAACCCTTTAACTACGCTTAAATGGCTTTATCAAAATGTTGATCAGGAAATGATGTGGGAAATGATGGGCCTGAGGGGGGCATTCGTCCTCTGATCGCTTTTGACTATTAATAAGGGCACTAGCTTTCTCAATTCCAAATAGAATGAGCCTTTTTTTGAAGTTTCTACAACAAGGCTTTCTATAATAACCTTATATGCCCCCAGGGCATAACTCACAACCTTTGCCTTGGGAGCTGTCGGGGGTTTGTCATCCGCAAAGACATAATTTCCCGACCTTTCACTATGTTGAACAAAATGGTTATCTGAAAATTTTGGTTGAATGTGTTTGGGGGAAATGGTGGGCCTGAGAGGGGGGTTAGTTGCCCTCCAATCACTTTCAACTATTAAAAGGGCACTAGCCCTTTCAATTTAAAATCGAGTGAGCCCTTTTTGAAGTTTCTACGACAACGCTTTCTATAAAAACAGTATATTGCCCCCAGGGCATAACTTACAGCCCTTGCCCTGACGGCTGTAGGGGGAGTGTCCTCCTCAAAGACATAATTTCCTTATTTTTCAACTATGTTGAACAAAATGGCTATCTCAAAATTTTGATTTGATGTGTTTGGGGAAAGGGTGGACGTGGAAGGGTTGTTTGTTGCCTTCTAATCACTTTCGGCTATTAAAAAGGGCACAATCCCTTCCAATTTCCTATTGATGGAGCCCTTTTCGAATTTTCTACGACAACTCCTTCGATACGAAGTGCCCTTTTCTAAAAGCAACAAAGAAAGAAACCAAAAAATAAATAATACATTGTGCCAACATCGTTATTTACTTAGGCAGCGCTGTTTTGCTACCTATGATATTGAACATTCACCATAACATATCCTTTCAAGCAATTAAAAAAGATGAGTAATCAGAATTTTTTTGTATGATTTTTTTTTCTGTTGTGGAGTCAATGCAAGGAAACCTACCAGACCCATAGAATAAAAATTTTTTCGAGACTTTAGGCAACACAAACGGTGCTAAGGAAAAAGCCTTATGAGAGAAAGTCTTAAGACACTAATATTTAATTCATGACTTTAAATATTTTCAATTAATTTCTAATAGTTTAATAGTTAAGACGGACGTTTTCTGAATAAAGCAAAAAACGTAAGTATCAGAAAGATATGGTGAAGGGAAGGAATCTAAAGATTACCTTTGCGTACATATCTCACATGAAACGATACTTACCGTACCTCACCCATTGTAAATGATATATAAGTTAATAAGTATTTTAATGCATTTATCTATTGCTTCCAATTTGTTTAGTTATTAATTAATAAAACATTTTCCACAAAATAAGTTTTTCAAAGAAAAGTAAAGAACTCCATTAAACAAAAAATGAGCAAAAAATATAAATGTTTTTACTTTCATGATTTTAATAAATCAAATAATATTAACATTTTGATTACTAAATATCAGTATATTTATATTAAACTGACAATCCACATTTATTTGTATTTTTTTTCAGTAAAGTGCAAATTATGTTCTGGCCTTGAGAAGGCATAGGGGTTTTAAGCCCACCTTATGTTAATTTCTGCTCGTTTTGAGTTTACTCGATTATTTATTGTAATTTCTGTCCGTTTTGGGTTTCATTTATTTATCGATGCTGATTTGTGGTAGTTTCACGCTTGGTAGATTATTTATTTTTATTTTTGCTCATTTTTTGTTTAATGGAGTTCTTTACTTTTCATTGAAAAACTTATTTTGTGGAAAAAGTTTTTTAATTAATTTCGGTTTGTTTTTTATTGACATAGCCTTTTCAGGGAAAAATAAAACAATTCTTTAAATCTTTTTGGTTTGTTTTAGACTTTATATTTTTGCCTGCTATTTGTATGCTGGAGAAAAATTTTCAGCTATTTTTAACAACATACACCGTTTTAAAAATCTGGACACAAATAGTAGTATTTAATTTAGTTTCAAACCTTCTCTAGTTGACCTTAAATGGAAAACTTGATACCATTCGCAAAAAAATCTGTTTACTTTCTTTGATAGCTTGGATACACTTACGCAGCTTTGATTTGATTAAATTTTAAGAGCAGAAGTAGCCCCGAAAGTTTGAACATAATACTCTCAGACGTTCTTGGGATACTGCTGAGATGCCTTATAGGGAATTAGCATTAACACAGTGCATTTTGATTTAATCTTAAGGAAATATTTAGTTTTTAAACATAAAGGCAAATGGGTGGGTGGGCGTGGGAGGGTATTAGTTTCCCTTCTATCGCTTTCGACTTTTAAAAAGGGTATCATCCCTTTCTATTTCCAATCGAATGAGCCCTGTTCGAAGTTCCTACGACAACTCCTTCGATACGAAGTGCCCTGGTCTAAACAACAACAACAACAACAAAAAATAATACATTATACCCACATTGATCTTTACTATTAAAATGTCAAGCCTTCCAATCTCTTTCGACCATTAAAAAAGGCACTATGCCGTCCAATTTCCAATTGAATAAGCCCTTTTTGAGTTGCTACGATAACGCTTTTTATAAACACCTCATATGGACCCGGGGAATAAATTACAACCCTTACCCTAAGGGCTGTGAGGGTGGCTGTCATCCTCTAAGACCTAATTTCCAGAACGTTCAGCTACGCTAAACAAAACGGCTATCTCAAAATTTTGATTGGATGTGTTTGGGAAAATGGTGGGCGTGAGAGGTCGTTGGTTGCTTTCCAATCACTTCCAACAATTAAAAAGGCACTAGCCCCTTCAATTTTCAATCAAATGAGCCCTTTTGAAGTTTCTACGACAACGCTTTGAATAAAAACCTTATATGCCCTCAGGGCATAACTTACAACCCTTGCCCTGAGGGCTGGGTTGTCATTCTCAAAGGCCTAATTTCCAGAGCTTTCTGCTACGTTGAACAAAATGGCTATCTGAAAATTTTGATTGGATGTGCTTGGGGGAATGGTGGGCGGAAGAGGGGATTAGTTACCCTCCAATCACTTTCGACTATTAAAAATGGCACTGACCCTCTCAATTTCGAATTGAATGAGCCCCTTTTGAAGTTTTTACGACAACTCTATCTATAAAAACCTTATATGTGCCCAGGACATAACTTACAACCGTTGGCATGGGGGCTCTTGGGGATTTGTCTTCCTTAAATATATAATTTCCAGAACTTTCAACTACGTTGAACAAAATGGCTATCTCTAAACTTAGATTGAATGTGGTTGGGGAAATGTTGGGCGTGAGAGGGGGGTTAATTACTTTCCACCACTTTCGACTATTAAAAAGGGCACTAGCCCTCTCAATTTCCAATCAAATGAGCCCTTTTTGAAATTTGTACTACAACTTTCTATATAAACCTTATATGCCCCCAGGGCACAACTTACAACCCTTGCACTGAAGGCTCTGATGGGGTTATCATCCTAAAAGACCTAATTTCCAGAAAGGTTGACCAGAACTATGTTGAACCGAATTAATATCTTGAAATTTTGGTTTGAAAGGTTGGTGGACATAGTGGGCGTGAGAGGGGATTTAATTGTGCTTCAATCACTTTTGACTATTAAAAGGGCACTAGCCCTTTCAATTTTCAATTGAATGAGCACTTTTTGAAGTTTGTACAACATGGCTTTCTATAAAAACCATAACTTATCACCCTTGCCCTGAGGGCAGTTGGGGGAGGGGTTGTCATACTTAAAGACCTAATCTCCAGAACTTTCAACTACGTTTAATAATACGTTTAATATAAAAATTTTGATCGGATGTGTTTGGGGAAAAGGTGGGCGTGAGAGGGGGTTAGTTGCCCTCAAATCACTTTCGAGTATTAAAAAGGGCACTAGCCCTTTGAATTTCCAATCGAATGAGCCCCTTTTCAAGCTTCTGCTACAAAGATTTCAATAAAAACTTATATGCCCCCAAGGGTATACATTATAACCCTTGCCCTGAAGACTTTGGGGGGAGTGTTCTAATCAAAGGTACAATTTCCTGAACTTTAAACTGCATGGATCAAAATATCTATCTTAAAATTTTGATTGGATTTTTTTGGGGCAATGGTGGGCGTGTTAGGGGGGTCAATTGCCATCCAATTACTTTTGACTATTAAAAAGGGCACTAGCCAATTCAATTTCCTATCGAATGAGTCCTTTTTGAAGTTTCTTTGACAAAGCGTTCTATAAAAACCTTATATGCCACAAGGGCATAACTTACAACCCCTGCCCTGAGGGCTGTGGGGGGAGGGGGCTGTCCTCCTCAAAGACCTATTTTCCAGAACTTCCTACTACGTTGAACAAAATGGCTATCTTAAAATTTTGATTGGATGTGTTTGCGAAAAGATGGCCGTGAGAGGGGGGTTAGCTGCCCTCCAATCACTTTTGACTATTAAAAAGGGAAATAGCTCTCTCAATTTCAAATCGAACGTGCCTTTTTTTGAATTCTCTATGACCACACATTCTATAAAACCTTATATATCCCTAGGGCATAACTTACAACCCTTGCCCTGAGGGCTGTGGGGGAGTGTCCTCCTCAAAAACATAATTTCTATCTTGAAATCAACTACGCTGAACAACATGGCTATCTAAAAATTTTGATTGGATGTGCTTGGGGAAAAGGTGGGCGTGAGAGGGGGGTTAGTTGCCCTCAAATCACTTTCGACTATTAAAAAGAGCATTAGACCTTTAAATTTCCAATCGAATGAGCCCCTTTTCAAGTTTCTACGACAAAGATTTCAATAAAAACTTATATGCCACCAGGGAATAACTTATAACCCTTGCCCTGAAGACCGTGGGGGGGGGGTGGTGGTGTCCTGCTCAAAGGTATAATTTCCTGAACTTTAAACTGCGTGGAACAAAATGGCTATCTCAAAATTTTGATTGGATGTGTTTTGGGAAATGGTGAGCGTGGAAGGGGTATTAGTTGCCTTCCAATCACTTTCGACTATTAAAAAGGGCACTAGCCATTTCAATTTCCAATCGAATGGCCCTTTTTGAAGTTTCTATGACAACGTTTTCTATAAAAACCTTGTATGCCCCTCGGGCACTACTTACAACCCCTGCCCTGTGGGCTGTGGGGGGGGGGTTGTCATCCTCAAAGACATAATTTTCAAATATTTTATCTACACTGAACCAAATGGCTATCATAAAATTGTTGGTGGATGTGTTTGGGGGAACGATGCGTATGAGAGGGGGGTCTGGTTCCCTCCATTCACTTTTAACTATCAGAAACGACATATGCTCTTTGAATTTCTAGTCGAATGAGCCTTTTTTGAAATTTCTACGACAACGCTTTCTATAAAAACCTTACATGCCCCAAGGACATAACTTACAACCCTGCCCCTGAGGGCTGTGAGGGAGTGTCCTCCTCAAAAACATATTTTCTATCTGAAAATCAACTACGCTGAACAAAATGGCTATCTCACAATTTTGATTGGATGTGTTTTGGGAAATGGTGGGCATGGAAGGGGTCTTCCAATCACTTTCAACTATTAAAAAGGGCACAAGCCGCTCCAATTTCAAATTGAATGAACCCTTTTCAAAGTTTCTATGACAACATCTTCGATACGAAGTACCCTGGTCTAAAGGAAAAAAAATATGTGCTAGCATTGTTCCTATGGATCCCAAGGGCATAACTTAAAACCCTTGCCCTGATGGTTGTGGGGGAGTGACCTCCTCAAAATATATTTTCTATCTTGAAATAAACTATGCTGAACAAAATGGCTATCTCAAAATTTCGATTGGAAGTGTTTTGGGAAATGGTGTGCGTGGAAGGGGTGTTAGATTCCTTCCAATCACTTTCGACTATTAAAAAGGGCACAAGCCACTCCAATTTCCAATTGAATGAGCCCTTTTCGAAGTTTCTATGACAACTTCTTCGATACGAAGTGCCCTGGTCTAAAGGAAAAAAATAATTAATAATACATTGTGCAAACATCGTTCGTATATGCCCCCAGGGCATAACTTAAAACCCTTGCCCTGAGGGTTGTGGGGGAGTGTCCACCTCAAAAACATATTGTCTATCTGGAAATCAACTACGCTGAAAAAAATGGCTATCTCAAAATTTTGATTGGATGTGTTTGGGGAAATGGTGGGCGTGGAAGGGGTGTTAGTTGCCTTACAATCACTTTTGACTATTAAAAAGGGCACTAGCCATTCTAATTTCTAACCGAATGAGCCCTTTTTGAAGTTTCTACGACAACTCCTTCGATACGAAGTGCCATGGTATGGAAGAAGAAGAAAAAAAAAAAATATATTTTGCCAACGTCGTTCTTTACTTAGGCAGCGCGATTGCGCTGCTTATGATTAACTTTGGATTGTTTTTAAGTTATATATGGCTATTCTATTTAGGCAAGAAAGCACAAACAACTGCGACAGGTCTTTTTTTCTTGATGTACAACTCTATAAATTGACTGGTGGAAGCATAGGACAACACAAAAATTGTCTATTATTGCCATCTGACAATTTTTTTTTTTAATTCACTGATGATTATTTGGGTTTATTTTTTTTTTACCAATTGCGGCCTGACGCAACGATGCTTATATTGCTTATGTTTGTTCAGTACTTGGGAGTTTAAAAAGTTTAAAAAGTAAAATTTCTTACGTACTTGTAGTGGCAGTGTGTAATTGAGGTTTTGTTTCTCGTCTTTGTAATTTGTTGGATGTGTTTTTTTTGTTTTTTGTTTTTGTGTGTGTGTGTTTTTTGTTCTTTTTTACTGATACTCCATCTTTTGTACCTTTTTTTGACGGGTAATAAATAAATAATAATAATAGACTGACAGTCGGAAATTTTAGAGGGCCAACCGAAACTATTGGGAGTGATTTTTGGGGGATAAAAACGGAATGTCAGTATGACAAAGGCTGGGAGATGAGCGCATAGATAGTGTCATGCACCATTGATCACAGACCGGAGGCATGAAAGATTTTTCAGGAAGGGTGTCAGAAATGCGAAAAGACCTGTCTTAAGTCACGTTTTCTGGCGCAGGGATGTCTGAACAATCTTTGGAGGATCCCCAAGATTCTGGCCTTCTTTTTTTTTTAACTCAACGCAAAAGTTAGTATTCTCACAACCCAACATCCAAATCTTTAATGGGTAGGTTTTTTTTTATGTGGGAGTCTAGCGCTGAAAAAGGTCCTTTTTTTTTAGCCATAATACCTAGCTTTCTCTTTTTTAGGATGCTTTTTTTTTAGTGTGGGATGGGGCTAGTAGACTGGGCATAAGGGTGAGAATTGGCCCTGGATATTCTCCCGGCTCCATATTAATAGATATACCTAGAAACTTAACACAGTCTCCTAAGTTATTTTAGGTATTTTTGTGCCGTCTAATTTTTGGTTTCTATATTTTGAAAGCTAATTTTTCTGTAGGTGGTGGTGAAGAAGGCTTGTTTCTTGTTCGAAGAAGTCAAACAGCTTCTGGAGATTTTGTTTTATCAGTAGTAGGTGAAGAGAAAGTACTTCATTACCAGATTCAAAGACATGGAGTAGATGCTTTCTTTTCTATTGGTAATAATCTTTCCTTTTTTCCATCTCAACAGATGTTTTATGATCTATAGTGGTTTTGGTTGGTTTTTACCCTGAAAATTAAATCGCAAAAAAAAGTGAAGATTCAGTTAAGAAACAGTCAAATCTCCTTGAAAGTTCAGCATATTTTCGTTTTTCTGGTGTTAGGCCTAGGTGCACCCTTGGTTATCCGTGAGAAACGGTAATATTTGCAAGACTGATTGGCTTCAAAAAATGACTAGTCTATTAGGATAAGGTAAGAAAGGTAAAGTATGCAGCATTAGGCTCTATAGTCCAAACGGGCGGTGCTAATTTCCTTGTCATTATCCTTCTGTTAGGAAACGCAATGGGACGTGGGGGAAGGGGTTTGGAACCTGCCATCCAATACTTTCGCACGCCCTTCCTGTTTAGCTTCCCCAGATTTCTCCAGGTACCCATTTAGATATGGGTCTACTCTGGCTAAGCTTATAGGGTTGCGCCACTGACCCTTGTCCCAAACTAGATAATCAGCAACACCAAGAGTCAACACCCATCCCTGAAAGACATAGTATTGCAATTTCATTGTGCTAACCCCTCGGCTAGGACAACTAGGGCGGAAATTAGACTTTTTCGGAATGGGTGTCGCAATAAATCTTGAAACACAGAAAAAGTACTATATTTGATTGCCCGAAATCTATATTTTATCCTGATTATCTATATTTTTTAGCCCTATTCATTATAAAATTGAAAACTTCCTATATGAGTTAAATAATAATTACAATGGGTCAAGATAAGGACGGACTCGGCCCAATAGTAATCAAAAGTTAAAGCGAACAGAAGTTATTCCATTTGTTATTGGGGCTACTCCTTCCTTAATCCTTGTTCTTTATGCTAAAGTTTGACGTTTTGTCACAGTTTTCTAAGAAAGACTGTTAAGATACAAGGCTTATTGAATTTGAAGGATAAGTATTTTTAAATATTCTTAAGTTTCTAGTGTAAAGAGCGAGAGTTGAAGAAGCAGCTGCCCCCCTAACATACGGAATAGTTTCTGTTCGTTATAAGTTTTTTTTTGTATTTAACTTTTAATCATCTTCCAAATCATGCCCAGAGCTAACCGGATATGGTGTGGGTCACCAGGGTGCTTTCAGTTTAAAGACTTTTTTTGTTTAATATCAGAAAAGGATTTATATAATTTTAGACCTTGGACAAGATGTGCTCGATACAATCGTTACCGGAGACCTGCCTGGTTCTGGCAAAAATAAAAACCGAATCAAGCAAACCATGAATAGGTTATTTTGTAGGCCTTTTTTTGACCACTTTCAAATATGCAGTTACTTCCAAATTTTTAGAGTATATGCACTTCCGATGACAGTGTAATAATGCAACATCGAAATTCTCCCATCTTTTGTTCTCCCCCTTGTATAAATAAAATAGCATAAACAGGTGATTGGACATAACAAAAAGCACAAAACGAACTCTATTATGCAAGACTTGATAACGTAGCGGTAAGAACACTTGCCTGTGGCCGTGGTAACTTTGGTTTGAATCTAAAATAAGATAAATTTTTGTCTTAGAGTGAATACTTTTTAGTCTTAGAGAGGACTAAAAAATTGAAAATAATGAAATATTTTTTTCTAAACCCATTTTAAAAATAGACTAAAAAGTTGAATTTTTTTTGTTGGGAATCTATGAACATAAGTGAAAACAAGAGGTACGCATTGGGTTTCACATAGCTTGATCTTTTCAACTCCTTTTCCTCAACTTACCGACTTTTCATTTATGCTTTTGTAACTTAGATCAGTTGGATATGATGTGTTTCTCGAAAAAAATAAATTATATTATACTTTTTCGTCTTTAGTCCTAGTATTTTATACTTTGAAACGAATTTAATCTTTTTCGGTAAACACTGTGTGAAAGCTCGATATTTTACTATTAAATGTATGTAAACTAAGTTATTATATGTATTATTCGATATTTGAAGGGTGTTATTGATTATTACAGTGTTGCTACCAGTTATTTTTAAGCAGTTTCTACTATAAACCTCAAATTTATCCGTATAGTCTCTCATCCTCATATTCACCGACGACAGTTACGGTTATTGCTACTATCTTAGGCTCGATTTGCTTAAGATATGTCGTCAAGCGTAGAAAAGAAACGTTCTTGATGAACTGTTCTAATACAAGTTGATTAAACATCTCTTTTAGTTTTATCGTATTAGCTGTAACAGCTGCAGTATCGCGATCGGTAATTTCTAACCACTTTTTACACCTCATTTGTATCCGCATGCTCTTTAAACGTCGTACTTATCGGCATACGGGGGTCACAGGATTTAGTAAGGTAGCTATTTTTTTATAGGCTGTATCTTCCAAAAATAGTAAGTTTTGGATTTAAAAACTCACGAAATTGTCTTTGGTTCGTGCCAAAAATTGCATCTAGAGCTCTACCAGTAAGCAAAGGTATCTAACACAAAGCTTTCTTCCCATCCATAAAGCGTTGCAGTTGTTTTCAAACACGGTTAAGCAACAATTAGTGTCGTCGTCTTCGTTCATTTTCTGAAGAGTCAGACCTTAATTTTTAGAGATTTTTTTTGAGAAGCTCATGCTTCGCTTGTGCATGTTTTATTGAAGTTCCTGATCCCGCAAAAAATCTAGCAGTTCTCTGCTTGTCTCGAACTTCAGGAAATTGCAGGCTTATGGCTCTTTGGTTAGGCAGCGCTAAAGGGCTGCGTCTGATTTGGGTACCAGTTTAGGCAGTTCAATTTTTAATTCATTTTTCAGAGGAAGGGAACATTGTTCACGGGTTGGATACTCTAGTAGAACTGTGTTACGTCGAATGGGCCCGTTATGGTGTAGCAACTCGACTGGTTAATTTTGTCAGGGGCACTGATCCACCCCCGGAATCGAGACAACAAGGAAAAGTGAACCTTTTGCATCGTGCTGTTAAAGAAGGTAAGAAGCTTTAATTTGAAACTTTATTGGCTATAAATTGACTGCGTTAAAAAAAGAAGAGTTATAAAACCTTCCACAGTTTCTCCCCTGTCAAAACTTGTTAATTTTTCGTTGAATCATGGTGAAAAAATGGAGGTCGTAGTCCAAGAAAGAGTGATCCCAGCAATGGCCCAGCTATTTATCGGCCAATTTGCCCGTTGTCTGTATTCAGCAAAGTTTTGAAAAGGCAGGGCTTTCTCGTCCTGTGCTTTTCTAGATTGTTAAGCTTATTTTGTCATTTTCAGTTCCGTATCTGAATGAAGCACCTAGCCGAGATACGGATCTGTAAACCTTATGATTGGCGTTCATAACCTTATATTAGCGTTCTAGGCTCAATTGTAAAGGCTGACTTTTAACTTCTTTTAATCTAGTTAAGAAATAGGCGAAGTTTTTTTCCTGTGTGTTATCAGAGGTGGAAGGAAAGAGCCCCGTGTCTTCAATGTATTTTTCTCTGTTTGTTTTTTACCCGACCACTTCGTATGGAAGGGCTGGCCACTGAAAGAGAAGTTTTAATGAAGGTCCTATCATTGTATGGAATACTCGAATAACATTTCGCCATATTGATTTCAGTGTAGTAGACTGTTCAAAGCCAAAGCTGCATAGTCCTGGGAAACATTTGTTGATCAGCAAATTATAATTTTGTACAGTTCGTTCAAGTACTCTGTGATAATTATCCTGCACAAAGTGCCCGTGATGCATTAAGAACATTGAACAGATTTTCTGAAGTTAAACAAGTAGTTTTTGCACTAAGACCTCACCACACATTGTAGCGGTGCAAAAAGGATCCCTCTTTAGTCTGATATGGGGAAAGAAGACCTTCCCGTCTGATTTGAAGATATCAGTAATAAACCCAGTCTTAAAAAGGGGGAGGAATGTAATAGTCCTAACTGCTGAAGGATATCACTCATGTGTATGACTACCAAAGTAGTAGCTATGGGTTTTCTCAAAGTTTCGTGACAACAAGGGATGTGCGGACAAGTGAAGACCACTGTGGATTTCGAAGAGGGTGAGGGTACACTGACCAGATCTTCATTCTTCGACTTGTGACCCTCTTGTCACGATCCAGGAACTGCCCAAGCAATGCTAAATAAAACGGTGCATTTCTCTCAGCTGCCGAATGTGAAGATCAAAACTAAAATCATGGACCTAAATAAGCAGTCGGATTATCAGCTTGGGCTTTGCGGACTAGAATTGGGAAAAGCCGGTGGCTTCACCAAGCTTGGCTAACTAATAAACTCTCGCTGAGACTGTGACCTTGATGTACAGACAAGAAACAACAAAGCCGAAGCCATATTTTCACAGCGCCGCCCTCGGCATGAAGCATATTTTCAACAGCAGGAACTCGGCATGAAGACGAAAATGTGTTCTTATAAAACTGGTTGTTATGCGTGTTCTCTTGTATGTAATTTAAACTTGGCCATTGAAGACTTGTTGTCTCCGTGATTGATCACAACGATCTGCATATTGGTGTGTGTGTGTCAATTCCGGACGACAGAAGGGTATACCAAGACTCGTGGTTATCTGTCGTGACTTTTTTCAGCATGAAAATGATTGTAGTGTTCATTCGCTCTTATAAACTGCTACTGTGTCTTGCAAAGTAGTAAAGAAGGGTAGCAACTATCTTTTTCGTCTGGACTGACTTTACAGTGTAAGCTTACAGCCTATTTGAATAGTTTAAGTTCAAACAATAACATGGACAATATCTGAAATGGCTCGAAGATCCGTTATTTGGGAAACAACTTACAATAACTAATTAGTTATAAAACTGGTCATATCCATACTAAACTATGCCTGAAAATAAATAGATAAGGAATAAGAAATCAACTCACCAATAGTTACCACGAATACAGCGATCTTCCCATCATCCGACAATCAATGTCAGATTGAAATTTCCTCTACGTCATCGATGAACGAACGAAAAACATCCAACAAATAAATAAAATCATGCAACATATAACTAAAACTTATTTAATATGTACTCTTGTAATTTTTTTTCGTATATTTCTTAAAGAAGTCAAGTTTTGGGGACTGCTGGATCTCAGCCAGAATCGAGTTAAAAGCACGCCCCACAGTCATGGCCGGACCGAAGTCTAAATGAACTGAGAGAGTATCCCTAATCATTACATTGTCCCAGTTAAGTACTGTATACGGATTTATTTCCCTCACTAGCTGAAATAGTCCAGAAAAACAACATGGGAGCTTTCCGTGAAAGTTTTGATATACCAGCGAAGATACAGATATAATATAATATCCTTCAACTTCAGGAGATCAGCAGGAGTGTATGTAGTTAACTGTAGGACTCTAGCCGCTTTCTCTTGAAGCTGGTCAACAGATGCAAGTAAAGATGGGAATGTAGACATCCAAATATGCCAACATTAACACATTTAAGGGTAAATTTTTAGACAGAGGATAGGAAAATGAAATACTTACTTTAGTTTTTGGATGATTCCAAGTCAAGGGAAATGTTTAACTCTTATTACCTAAATATGCCACTTAAACGATAGGTTTTCGTCCAAAAGCATTCCCAGAACTCACATATATTGATCCGGCGGATGACTTATGGAGCCTCTTTGTGTACGAAGTTCAGTTATTACGGGGCAGCTCTTACCTCTACGAGAAAAAATAAGAAAGTATGACTTATTTACATAAGTATTTTCGAAGACCACACTGCCTTTCAATTACGTATAAATAACTAACATTCGAAGCTAATAGATTTATGTCGAACCAATTAAATATCTTCTCGGTCATTGTTTGGAGCTTGAATGTAAAGGATCATTCATCTGGAGCCGCGGCACCTAGAGTACAGTCATCTGCGAATGTCACCAATTCTCCCTGTTTATCAAATGCAGGCGTTGACAACGCAGTCTGAGAGTAACTTTTCTGAAACAATCTGCGGCAGACATTGGTAATTGGGGTGCTAAAAAGGCGGTAGAGGGTGTTGACATATATGAGGAAGAGGGGTGACCCAAGAATTGAACCTTGGGGTACTCCATATTCAACTGGGACTTGTTCGTCTGCAGCTTCAGCTGCAACAAATGTGCCAGTGAGATATGACGAAAACCGTGTCAAAGCTACCCCACGTATACCATGATGAAAAACTTACCAATGAGGATCTCGTGTGTAAAACTGTCAAAAGGTTTCTTCACATCAAGTAAAATGGCTGCAGGAATGACAATAGAATGTAGAGATTATCGTATAAACTATTGCTTGCATATTCTGTTGAATACTTTCCACTAAATCCAAACTATTGCTGACGGAATCTTTTTTACTTCTAGAAAGCTCACCAGATGTTTGAGGATTGGCCTCTCAAACATCTTAGAGAACACAGACAGAAGAGAGATCGGCCTGTAGTTCCCAGGATCCTCACGATCACCTCCTTTAAAGAGAGCTATCACTATAAGAAACTTTAGATACTGGCCGATTCTTTCAAAGGATTTGAAACCGGTTCGAAGCTTTCTAGTGGAAATCGATCTTGTTTTTTTATTCACGTCTTTATTGACATTTCTGACAAGTCCCCCAATGAGCAATCATGTCTTGAAATATTCCTGACCAGTCTTTGAAAGTCTTTGACCACCGCTGTCTACGAAAGACCCTGAAGATCTGACATTCAGATTAGGATTTTAAATGTTGATTAAGCCCACCGCAATGATTGCCAAACAGAGAAAACTATGTTGGCCTCACAATGTCCTGGGAAGAACCAGTGGATCGTATCATCACGAAAATGTTTGTGGCTGATCCTTTACCAGATTCACGTAGGCCACCAGATGGTCAAGAAAAGAATTAGTGGGAAAATGTCAGAAACAACCTTGACCCTATTGGTGAATTTTGACGGTTTGGCCACAGATGGGAAAGCAGCTGGTTTTGGTCTGACGAAGAACTGGAACAAGATCATGACAGATGGGAGTCAGCCTTGCAGTCTTCTGGATGCTGGGTGAGGTGTTCGCGTCTGGTCCCGCTATAAGCACAAACACAAGTAAAAATTAAAGCAATTTGTCGTCACAATAAAAAATGATACATGATTGGTACTGGCCTAAACTTGACAGCTTGCCGGCAGAAGTGCATAAAATAACTTGTTTCTTTGAGAGCCTTTACTTGGGGGGATGGGGTCGACAAAATAGCTGAAAAGGTTAATTTGTTTACACTAGGGTTGTTTTCGTCATTACTTTTTACCTTTAAGCTTACCGTGGATAATAGTTACCGTCCCTTAACTAAAGTCAAGTGATGATGAATTGCAGTTGTTTCCGCATCCATGAGCCTTTTATTGTGTTCAAAATTCCCGCAGATTTGTTTTTGCAACGAAATTTTATTATTTAAGTTTAATCAAAATAATAGTTACCATTCCTGAATCAGCTTTAAATGACGAATCTTCCTCACTTAATATTTTTTTTTAAATGTGTTTTAAATTTTAGGTTATTATGAGCTAGAGTTTGCTCTTTACTAGGTTGCCCCTACCGTTATTTATTTTGAACTAGACACCCTTAACGTGACCATATCCACAAATGACCTTTGTTGCTGGAGGTTTTGTAAAGAATTTTGTAAGTAAAAACCCAGCAGCTCCAATTTTTTACATGTTTTCCAATATTTTCGATTTTTATAAATGACAGTTCAATAGGGAAAATCCTTTGTATTAGACAGTGAGCCACAACAAAATAATCTCTGGATATTTCGGTCACATATACAGTGGCCATCATCATCAGATAAACTTTCTCTGCTGTTTGTCTGTTTATCTGCTGATGACGGCCACTGTATATGTGACTGAAATATCCAGAGAATTATTTTGTTGTGGTTCACTGTCTAAAAAAAGTATTTCCCTGTTGAACTGTTATTTATACGTCATGGAAAGGCAGTGTAATCTTCGAAAATATTTTTAATTTTGATTTTATTATATTTTAGACATTTAACGCCAGGGAAAGTAAGTAAGAATCTTTATCCTTATTTCAGAAGTTCTCTGATTAATTCATTTTGAAAGTGAACTTGAAGACATTTCAGGGAATCAAGTCTGGCATCATACCCTGGACGAAACATACATGTTTCAAATCATATTGGGCAGCCGGCGTTTACCCCCCGGAAAATACCCCGTTCCCCCGCAGAAAATACTCCCACGGAAAATTCCCCCCCCCCCCGGAAAATATCCCCCCCGCGGCTGGTTGGTCTCCATTCACTTTCGACTTATAAAAACGGAGTAACTCTCGATTTCTGACGTAATGAACACCCTTCGAGGTTCCTGCGACCATGAGGAGGATGCTGGGATAAGGAAGGGGTAGTCCTCCTCCTATACGGAGTAAATTCTGCTCATTTTGGGGCCTAATGTTACTCTTCATTTTCATAATAACAGCGCAGACCAGAAATATTCCAAGAAATCAAGAGGGATTCAATATCAGTTTGAAATTTTAGATGTTTTTTTTTAAGTTTTATTTTACCCCTACACCTGAAAGAAATACCCCCCTCCCCAAACAAAAGTCCTGGATACTGCCCTGGGGATTATACATTAATTTCTAACTCCACCCTCTCCTCGTCCCTCCCTTAGAACTAATTCTGTATTGGAACACAAAAAACTTTAAAAAACGCATCAGAAATGTGAAATTGGTATTTAATACCTCTTAATTTCAGGGAATATCTCTGGTCTTTACAGTTATTATGAAAGTAAAGAGTAACATTTAACCCAAAAATGAGCAGAACTTATTCCATATAGGAGTGGAACTGCACCTTCCTAATCCCCACCTCCGCCTCATGGTTTTAGAAATTTTGGAGGATGCTCATTCGATCAGAAACTGAAAGTTTCAGTTCTTTTTTTATTAGTAAAAAGTGATTGGAGACCAACCAACCACAGGTTTTCTCCCCGGGGGGGGGGTATTTTGGTGAGAGGGTATTTTACGGGGGGACGCCTAGTCCCATTATATTCTATGTCAAGATGCAGTTTTTGTCAAAAATTCCATTTTATTTTGATGTTATATTTTGTTCATTACAAAAGATACTAGATATAGCAAATTTGTTTTCGCAGTAAATCTTTACGATTAATAATAGTCGAAATAGTAGTTGTCATTCTAGAATCAGCTCCAAATGGCGGTTCATACTCACTTGACACTTTTTTAAACGCGTTTTTAAATTGTTCCTAACAATGGGTTAGGGCTTGTCTTGACTAGGTTTCGCCTAAGGGACAACCGTGATAATTTATACATAAAAAAGCTATCAGCTTATTCTAGCTGGAACCTTAGTAAAGAGCGATTTTAAAGCTATCGGAGAAAAAGACCCATCAGTGACATACAGGCTGAAATAAGATCTGGTTCACTTTTTATTTCTATCTGCCGCCATTTCCGAGAGTTAACATAGAAATAACACCAAAAAGTTTAGCTTTTTGTAAAAAAAAGTGCGATTTATTTTTTTTCTATCAAGACGAATTTATAAAAAGTATGTATATTAAAAAATAAAGTAATAAATACGTTAGCTTTTAAATGAGTTCTTAAATAACTCCCTACAATGTTTGAATCCCCCCTTGCATCGCTAAAAAAGAAAGAAAAAAAGCAACAAAAATATGCAAAACAAAAGCTAAAATGCAATTTTCTTCAGTTTTTGCGATTGAAGGATTAAAAATCCCTAGATAGCTGTTTCTACCATGCTCCAATAATGGATCCCAATGGTATACTTTTTATTTCGATCTGCCATCTTTTTATAAAGTTCTGTTTGGAAAATCCCACAAATTTTGTTTTTGTCATTACTGCCTAGTTTTGAGCTTAACATGGATACTAATTAGTATTCCTGAATCAGTGTCAAATGGTGAATATTTTATATTTCAAAATTTACTAGAAACATGTTTTTTAATTTTAAGTTACTATAACCTTTTGTTCGCTCTTCGCTAGGTTGCAGCTGATGATGCAACCATGATAATAAAAGAATTACTGTTGATCCAGTTTTCCGTTCACTCTCGGAAGTTAATTATGGTGGTCACTCAAGCATCAGTTTTATGACTAGTGCTATTTTCATTTTACCCTTGGTTCTTCTGGGAGAAGTGAATCTGAAGTTCATTAAAATTCAGTAGACTTGGTTGAGCTAGTACTTTTATCTGTTGATGCTAATTATTTTGAAGAATTTATTTTTTCACGTGTATCACACGTTTCTCGTCCGTAATCTAAAACCCACCTGTTAAATGGCTCTGCTATTAAACCTTCGGATAGCTATGTTCGACTGATAAGCATCCTTCTTTAATTAGTACTTGTTTATAAGCACCACATTGGTCTGATTAAAATGAAGGTGTGCAGGGGCTCTGGTATTCTAAGAAAGCTTAAACAAATCTACTTGGTGGGAGCCAGGTACTCTAATTACCTGTTTTTCCCAAAATCCCGTGATTTTTATTAATCCCTCCCCCCGCCCAATAATCTTCTCGCTACAGCGTGTGTTGAAGCCTTGTAGACCTTTGGAAGGAGGCCATCTTCTCCATATGACTTGTTGTTTTTCAGGAGTTAATCGCGTTCAGTTCTCGCGTCCAATCACCAGCGATAAAAAAAAAATCTTGATGAAAAGATAGGAGAGGTCTAGCCTACGGTCTTTTCGGTATTTTCGGCCTACGGTCTAGTTCGGTCTTTTACGCGCTTGCTGAACTCCTCCTGTTGTTTGTGCTTCCACTCTGGCTTAAGTTTGTTACGCTTGAGTAGGCCATCCCACTGAAGATCCACTAGCCCGCCTTGCCTAGCAATCGCCGCTTTAACTCTGTTTGAAAAATCAATTGAAGTTTCTCCTTCGTCTTGAGTCATAGGAGGAAGATACCAAACGTCGCAGACTATGGCCCAACTAGTCATTATTGAATATAAATGTTGAATCATGGTGCATCGGGCACTGTTCCAAAAGGGGTCAGCAAATCGGGCATCGTACTTGATTGCAATCGGATAAATCGTCCCACCAGCTTCAAAACTTCCTTTTTTAAACTGCATTACAGATGTGTTGTTTATGCATGTTCCTTCCGGGAAAATTAAGATTGGAAACTCACCAGGTTTCGCCAAATGTTCTTTTATCCTTTTCGTAACTGCCGCCCTTTCCTTGGCTTCTGAACGATCAAACCACACATGAGAAGATGCTCGCGATAATCCACGTTGCATAAATCCGAGAAGACCTTTGCTATAACTTTGGCCGTAAAGACTGTAGGACTGATCTGTGGCTAAAATTACAACGTCTATTATTGAAGTATGGTTTGCAACACATATACCCTGGGAAGTAGGTTTGTGTGTTCTATTATGAAAAGTGATGGTTCCCCCTAGGGAAAGGCTAAGGATTCGGAATATTGGACATAGCATCTGGTTGTACGCCAAACTCTTTAGTTTACAGTCAGGGAAACATCCAATTATTCCCGTACTGATAACCATAAATGATACCCCGATAATACCAATCAAAAGTCTATATGGAAACAAAATAAAGTGTCGTAAGAAAAATCCAAATAACCAGATGAAACTCAGGCGGATGCTAATAAATTCATATCGATTTGTTCTTGTTAGAAAGTTCCATGACCTTAATTCGGCAGCTTCGAAACGCTGTGTAACTTCGTCCTCAACAATTGCTTCCATTCCAGATTTGACATAGTCTAAAATATCTCCTAGCTGAAAAGCCACGTTGACACTTTGTCCCATGTGGTTTTCGGCGTTATCCCCTCCCTTTTGTCTGTTTCGTTTTGGGTCTGGGTTTAGGACTAAATCATCCTTGTCTATTAATTTGGGGGACCCACATCCTAGGCTGACTTCACCATTCGAAGGCTGTTCATATTCGTTTATTTTCCTGCTAGCTCCGGATTTTTTTTCCCTTTCGATTTTTCGTCGACCAAACTCAAACACCCACAATAGGGACTTTGTGTAAATTTTTCGAAATAGTGTATTCTCATCGAAACATGTAACAAGAATCGAGACAGATATCCAAATGGAGTACATGTGGAGTATGTCCAAACAATTGTGGAGATTTTGTATAACAAACCAAGTACTGAGAATGGAGATAAATATGCGCACGTAGTATGAGATTAAAATAGCTGTAGCAGTGTTAATTACTGAATCAATATATTTCCAGCAATTCTTTGTCAAAGTCATAACGCATTATGACATCTTATTTCACACGTTAATTAGGTTAGTATTAAAAGAATCCTAGTTTTTTGGACTTGATCAATAATTTTTAATGACTAATTCTGTTGATTGAGTTTCGTTGACTACTTTTTTCTCAATTTGCCAACAATCATTCTTCTATTCTTAAATTTTCTTTTTTATTTGTCTAAGCTTTAAATTTGATATTTGCATGCTCTACAACGCTACGCTAATGACATCATAGCAAAAGTTGTGAGTGATCCCATGATAAAGAAGAATTGAGTCCATTGTGCATGTCGATCTAGGTGGAATTACAGTATCCCTTCGATATATCTCGGGGTTATATCCCTGAAAACTACTATGAACACCGGGGCTGACACGCATGAAAGATTTGTCTCATTGGGAGAAAGACAGGTGGGGGTAATTTTATGATAGTAATCAGCCCCCTTAACACTATGGCCTTTAGGAGGTTTAGAGGGTGGTATTCTTACTCCTATTTGTGGCAATTTCTGTTCGTTTTAACTTTTACTTTATCATTCATTTTAATTTTTGGTTAGTTTCAGAACTCATTTGTTCATCAGTAGCAGAATTTTGAGTCTTTATGCTTAATGTGATTATCTGTTTTAGTTTCTGTTTGTTTTGGGTTTCATTTATTATTTGATTGTAATTTCTGTTCGTATTAAATTTGGGTTATTATATGGCTATTTATACTCATCTTGGGTTTTATCTCTTGAGGTTTGGTTTAGAAAAACCTCTTTTTTGCAAATTTTTCTCATCTTGGGTTGTATCTCTTGACGTTTTTTTTTAGAAAAACCTCTTTTTTTGCAAATTTTTCTTTAAATTTGCAAAACATGAGTATTTATCTTTATACGTGAGTATTTATATTCATCTTGGGTTTTATCTTTTGACGTTTGTTTTAGAAAAACCCTTTTTTGTAAATTTTTCTTTAAATTAACAATAGCAAAAAGATTTTTTATTTGAAAGTAAAGGAAAATTAGGGAAGAAATCATAAAATGTAAGAAACTATTCCTTTTCGAATAAAAGGAATGAGCAACTTTACAACTTAAAAAATAAAATGAGTGGAAATTATCCTAAACCGTAGTAGGGGTGCAGTCCTCCTCAATCTCCGTTCGAAATTGCTCTCTAGGGCTATAATGAAAGAAAGGTTGATGTGGGTAGGGCACGTTGTGCGGATGAAGGATTACAGATTGCCGAAGATTGTTCTTTTCGCCAACCGTCTAGGGCTAAACGGAAAGCAGTTCGTCCTCATCTGGAGTGGGAGGACGTCATAAAGAAAGATTTAAAGGAAATAGGAACTTCGTGGGAAGGTGGAAAAAGGGAGGCTTTGAATAGATTGGGATGGAGGAGGAGCGTGCTTAGGTGTTGTCCTCAGGTGACTTGGTGCTGCGGTGAGTTGTTAGTAGTAGTAGTAGTAGTAGTAGTAGTAGTTTAAATATGCACACGTTTTTTCCTATGTTCCACGAATTAGTTCTCTCCTGAAACAAACTCCTGTGCACAGGAGTGGATACAGAATTGATGTTAATTTTTTTTTTTTGGGGGGGGGGAGTACCAACGAAACTTGGTCTTGTCATTGGTATTTTTCGCCCTTTCACCGCTGTAATTTGTGCAGCTTTTGACCTTCTGGAGGGGGGTGTCATGTGCTCCCTAAAACCATCCTCTGGATTCGCCCCTGCCTGTGCATTTATCTGTTTACTCTGGTAAAATAAGGGCTGCAAACATGTTACTTTTCTTATATGTTACGCTTGGCGATTGCAGTCTATTACTAGTATCATTGCTGTTTTTATTACTAAATAAACCCAGTGCATTCTTTTAAATCAATTATGACCACTTGTTTTTTTAAAAACCTGCGTTTATTATTTACTTTGAGAAGAATGTGTTTTGCATTCCAAATGCCATATCTGTCGTGTGAGATCATTTATGAATCATACATATAACTTTTCTTCCTCTCTGAGCATTTCTCGTGATACCCGTTTACGCTTATTGTTTTGATTATAGTCTTAACAGAGCATTGAATATTTTCTACTGATAGCCAAATATACGTATCTCCTCAGTTCTTTCTTTGTTTTTTTATTAGGTAGTTTGAAGATTGTGACTGAGTTAATTCGTAGCAAATATCGTGGAATGGATGGTAAAAATAGTGAAGGTCAGGTTGCAGTTCATGTTGCGACTCAACTTGGGAAACTGGACATCCTAAAACAGTTGTTGGATGGAAATGCGGCTATTAATGTTCGAGATTCGTTCGGCTACACTCCCCTGCATGTGAGTTTTTTTTTATTCTTAGAACGTTTTTAAACGATCTGTTTTATTAAGTATGTCTCTGTTGCTTGTAGGTCTTCATCAGCATGTGAGTATATGCCGTGGATTGGCACGAGCAGGGGGTAACAAAGGGAACATAGCATCCATGCCTCTGTTTATATGGGTGGGTCCAAAGGGGGGGGGGGGTAGCCGGGGCACTTTCCCATGCTTCCACTTTTTCTGAGCTTTCGGGGATTTCCCTGAAAATCTCGCAAAAACGGAGTGGCAAAAACGGTTGGCCCTAGTGATGCCAAAGCTTTAAATCCGGCCCTGGCGGTATGCATATTCCAGCGAAAACGAGTATTTCCTATTGCAATTTTTCCATTAATGATTCGTATATGGGTACACTGTGCGTTTTGTAACAAGTTCAAGATCATAGAGGGACGCTTTACATTTCTTATCTCATAGTAGTTTATTGAGTTCCTGTAGAAGTGACGTCAAACAGAAAACGTAGAAAGTGAGTAAAAATCTTTTAAACAACTAAGAATTTATCAACCAAATGAAACTTTCTTTTTTAACGAGTAGGCTAATAATTAAGAATGACGATTAAACATTTTCAAATTGTTTTTACATAAAAACTGAACGCTATTGAAATTTAATTTAAAATTATTATTGAAAAAAAATCAAATTTAAATAGTTAATTGAAAAATAATTTAAATTGAATTCAAGGATTAAACACTGTAAAAAGGAGGTAAAATCATACTACATGACAATTACTACTGACTTCGTATTGGAATCTCAGAGGAAATATATGGCAAATACTAACATTTTTAGGATATATTTGAGTCTGAAATAAGCGACGAGTTAGTTCAGGCCATGGAGCCTTTGTGGGGATTTGTAGATTGTTATGTAATTATTTTACTGATATATGGAAAATAAATCTATCTATCTATCTATCTATTCCACTTGCCCATTACCCCTGTCTATTTGCCTGAATTACTCTTCATAACTTTGTGAGGATACAGAGTCTGTATTTTAGACGGATGCAAGGCTAGGCTCATCAAAAAATTTATTGCTCATTTTGGGCCTTTACCCACATAGACTAAGAATTTTCATCATTCCCTAAAATGGTACATTGGAAGTAATCATGACCAATTTTACAAACTGACATTAAGATTTCATCTCCTTGCTGTGCTCACATGTGATATACTATCGCTCGACTTTTACAATGAATCTTACATACCTAAATGCTAAATTGAAATTTTTTTAAGTTTATGATATTTCGAGTTATGACAGGATGAGCAAAATCATAAAACAGTCAACAGGGTGGGGGGGCATGTTTTCGCAATACCTTACACTACTTTTTCCATTTTTACGGGAGACGGGTCATACATATCGGTTTTCAACATGCTTGAGCCGTGTTTTCAGGCTCAGCGGGTTCTAGTTTCAAGTTTCTAGTTTTTCGTCTAGTCTCAGCGGGTTCGAAGTTTCAACTCTGTGTTTTCCTCGAAAACCCGCTTTGTGAAAACGCTTGATACACTAGACGAAAACAACCCATGATCGAACCCGCTGAGCTGTGAACAACCCGTCTTCGAACACGGGTTGTTCTCGTCTAGTATATCAAGCGTTTTAAAAAATCAGGGTGTTGAGGAAAACACGGGGTTGAAACTTCGAACCTGCTGAAACTAGACGAAAAACTAGAAACTTGAAACTAGACGAGAACAACCCGTGTTCGAACCCGCTGAGCCTGAAAACGCGGCTCTGGTTAAGATATGTTAAGCATAAATTCTTTTTCTATTTAAGAATTATTTTACTATTTCGCTGCTACCTAGGGCTAGATAATGACATACTTAGGGGTAGGCCTACACATTCCTTCTTTAGGGAGCACTGGCGGCTAACCTCAGAATTACAAATGGTAAATTTTTTTTTTCAAATGCATCTATCTGAAGTCTTAAGCACTCAAAACTTGAGATAAATTGATACAGGAATTGAAAAAAGTCAAGGCTTGAAGTACAAAACTTGATTAATGTGAGTTTTCAGTAAATTTTAACGTAGATCGGAAATTTATTTCATGTTTTTAATTTAAGGGGGGGGGGCGTTTTGTAAAAATACTTTTCATTCATATTCAACTGATTGAAGCGTTCAGACGTTCATAGTCGATCTTAAAGAATTGTGACATAAAGTTAGACTTAAGCGTAAAGAGTGAGTTATTGAGAAGCGGTAATTTTCCCTCCATATAAAGTTTTGGCATATATCTCCATAACAAGCACTATATGTAAAAAATGGGTTCATTACAGAAATTACATCTATTTCCCAAGGGACTGTGGGGTGTCATATCATCCCCAAAGTTGTGTAACTGTTGGACCTTTAAATTATGCTGAATCAAATGGCTATGTTAAAATTTTTATGTCTTTGGTGGAAAAAATATGGGTGGGAAAGGGGGACTGGCTGCCCTCCAATCTTTTTGGTAACTTAAAAAGGGCACTAAAACTTTCAATTTCTTTCCGGATGAGCCCTATCCTGATCTTCGAGGATCGTTAGTTTGATATGATTCCCTTGGTAAAAAAAACAAAACAACAACAACAACAAACAAACACGCATCTGTGATTTTTATTTTGTCTTATTTATGAAATGCCATTAATTTGGTATCATTTCGGGTTGTCCTCTAGCCACATTTCATACTAATTAAAAATATTTACAACGTTTTTATACAATTTATGACATCAGTGCAATATTGTCATATATCTTCTTGGGAATCACTGGGTTAGACTCATTGCTCTTTACTTCTTCTTTGATATTTTTTACTTTACTTTTATTCTTTACTTTAGTTATTTTTATGTTTACACATAATTTATTTTAGTATGCTTGCATGTGCAACCGTCCTGATTGTGTATCTTTGTTGCTTAAATATGGTGCTAATCCCCAAATACGCCGCCAAGAGACAGGTAATTTTATTTCTTTTAGTCTTTTCACATTCTCATTTTCTTTCCTATTGCATTTACTCCTATCTTTCATATTGCATTTACTCTATCCTATTCGGAACTGAAACAGCTTGTGTAATTTCTTTCAATTTGTGGCCTTAAGAAACTATTAATAATAATAATGATATAAATCTATTACCCACAAAAACCAAAAATAACAATGCGGAGTACAACAAATTTAAGAGAAAGGAAAGCAAAAAACAACATAAAAATAACTTTAAGTATTATAAGTAAGAAAATTAATTAGCCAACTTCAGGAAGGAAAAAATGCAAAATAGGGTTATAAACAGAAACAGAATTCACGGTTATGACACATAAAGCATCAGTAAGTAATTTATTTGAGATGATATATCAGCAAGATCAAACCTATGCACTAATTTACTATTACGATACCATCGCGGTAAATGAAACAAAAATTTATAATATCTGAAGTATTACGCCCTTTCGTAATACTTCGCCCTTAGTATAATGCCCTTTCGATTAAATCTACCTTTATTTGGCCATCCCATACGCTTCCCTTAGATTCTTAACTGCTCTATTTATTGAACAGGTAGAAGAAAAGGAACAAGATAAGATAAGATAAGGATTTATTCCAAAAACAACACAACACAAAAAAACAAATGACCTTCCATAAGCTAACGCTTGTTCGGAATTATTAACCATCTTAAATTAACACTTATAATAACATACTAAATAGAAATAAGAGAAAAAAAAGAAAAAGAAGAAAGAAAGAAAAAGAAAAAAAGAAGAAAAAATGAAAATATTACACTCACTCGGCTCCTGGTCGCAATAACCAAAAATCAATACTTTGCATACTCCAAAACTTCCCGCCGCCATCCCATAAATAATAAATAAACAAAAAAAAAAATAAATACAATAAAAATAAAAACAAATAAATACAATAAAAATAAGAACAAAAAAAAAAAAAATTCCAGTCAATTAACTTAATAGAGCAAGGAAGAGAAGCATTATTAAGATATAAAGTGGCCACACGGTATCGACTGTTAAAACTAATAAACTTACCTTTAGCAGGGTTAAGTGACAGATCAACGGAACTATGATGGGACTTAAGTATGGAAAACTTTTTAATGAGGCTCCTACTGCTACGGTTTAACAAAAGAACGTCACCAGCATATGTGATATATGATAAACCGATTTCACCATACTAGCAAAGATCGTAGGCACTGAGCTAATACGTATTTGAATATACTGGGTGACTGAGCAGTTTTATGACGAAACCTTTAAAAGCGGAAATGGGGTTTGAAAGCTCGCCATTCTAAAATACCTGAACGTTAGCATCAGAACACTGCACTAGTATCAGAACACTTAGCATCAGAACGTTAGCATTATTTACAGAAAGTAAAGCAAGGCGATGTAGGGCAGTAGAATGAATAACATTATCTATTGCTTCAGAAATATCCACTGTTAGTCAGTAAAGCGGATCTTTGATTTTAACCTTATCTTTCGTAAGGCGAATGGGAATATGGAGAGTCTGAGGGCCATTTTTCAAAACCTAATTCCATCTGTCTTCTACATTGTCAATTTGTAAACTCTCCACTTTTATTTATCTGTTCCTCAAAAGTCCCTCGAAAATTCTCATCCTAGAATCTGCCAACCTCGTGACTTACTGTAAGGTAGCTATCCTTCCTAAGTTTCGGTTTTAGATTAACATTTGACACTACTAGAGGTTGATTTTTACTTCTAGTATTAATGACGCCACTCCTGTATACCCTAGTGTCTTGAATTGATCCCGCATGGTCGTGTACTTACCATAGTATCAGCGTTGCACTGATAGCTGCAATCTAGTAAAGTAATGAACCTCGGCCCATAGTAACCAAAAATTAAAAAATGTGTTTAAAAAAGATTTGCTAGTGAAAAAATTACCATTTTTAGCTGATTCAGGAACGGTAGCTATATTTCGATTTTTCTTAATAGTAATTAATAAGGTTGAATGTATCACCATCATGTGAGTACTATGTTATCACACGGGTCTTTTTACGACCAAATTCTCAATCACAGGAACAAAATTCAGACCCACTCTGAAATCCGTATTTATAGCTTTGGCATAGGTTACTTCTTTGATCAGTTTAAGAGTATACCTTAATGTCGCTGCAACCATGATTATATATCAGAAACAGAGAAAACACCTTTGGTTTTTTCTTAGTTGCATATAGCAAAGAACGAACCCCTTGAAATCAGGCAGCAGAGCCACTTAAATATTACCTAATACTCAATACGACATCATTTTGTATACGGAGGTTCAGTTTTTTTTTTCAAAAATGCATATATTTTTTAGATACAGCTATTTTCTTTCAAATGAGCCCTTAAACAGCTTTCCACGATGTTCCAGTGTCCTGCTAGCGGTGAAGAAAAGAAAAAGAAACAAAGATTACACATCAGTGCTACGCATGCAAAAAAGTGACTTTTGTGTTGTTAAGATGTCACTACTGACAAGTGCTAGCTCCAAATCTAGGTACCGAGTCTGGATATGCTCAATATGAAGTAGAAACACTTCCAAGGAAATAAATTAAGTTTTTAGTTTTTTCTTTCTTATTTTTAGCAAGATTTATTACATCAATTATTGAAACTTGTATTGGAAACTTCTGGGATATCTCTATGGCGCAACATAGGTAAAACAGTACTTAAAGCCGCTACTTGATCCCTTTTTTTCTGTCTTTTTGAGACGCAGGTTCTTTCGTATCTTGTTACATATAACTAAATATACTGTTTGGCTATTATTGCTTTTTCAAAACCAATGCGACGGTTGTAACTTTGGCTGAATCATTCGATCGATTTTTTTTAAGCTTTAATTTTGAGTTTTAATAGATTAGAGAATAATATTCTATCAAAAGAGTGAAACCTAGAATATATTTTTATTAACACGAATCTGTAGTCAGTTAACACAGACATTGCAAAATTAAAATAAAGCACAACTATAAAACAGTTGTCAAAGTATGCGAAAAAAATCGAAGCAATAACGGAACAGATATCCAACACAAGTCATTCGTAAATATAAAAGCACGGCAAAATTAAATATTGAAATGCTCTATCGTATCTTGCTTTTGAGAGCGTAAAACGCTGTTACATGCTACTGATTATACTCTGGCTATGATTGCTTTTGCAAAACCGAAACGAAGGTTTTGACTTTGAAAGAATCATTCAATCCATTTTTTTAAGTTTTGATTATGAGTTTTAATAAATAAGAATATATTTTTATTAACACGAACAGGTTTTAGCTAACACAGACATGTCAATAGAGCACAGCTATAAAACAATTGTCAAAGTACGCGATAAAATGGGAACAGTAGCGGAACAGGTATCAAATGCAAATCTTTCGTCGATATGTAAACACGGCAAAGTTAAATGTTGAAATGGTTTATAAAGAGACATCTGTCTGTTTCTCAGCTGCATAATCAGTGACCTTCCATTTAAAAACCCCTGTCATACTAAATCTGATGTCTTGAGTAATTTCTGTTGTTTCTATGAAGGGATTGAGAATCAGTAAATGGAATCTGGAATCAAGAAGCTTTAGCCCAAATTTTATAGTCTTTAAATTTTAGCCGAAAGTCGATGACATCTCATCTCTGAGAACTCAGAAACGGTCCACTTGAAGAGGCAAGCATTTTATAATATACAAAATTCATGAAAATAAATAACGGTGTACGTCAAATTCATCCACCAAATATTTTTTGCTAATTATATCTATCCATTAGCAAAAAAACTGAAGATAGATATCTATGATAAACCAAATTAAAACAAATCCTTTTTATAGGCTATATGCCACTTCACGAAGCTGCTTATAGAGGGTACACTGAATGCTGTAAAAGGCTCTTGGAATTCAAAGCTGCACATCTACCCCGGACTCGATCTGATGAAGTCCCTTCAGATTTGGCTAGAAAGTCAGGTCATTATTCTTGTGCAAGATTCTTAGGTGGGTACTTCTGTAATATTACCTCAGCTATAAAATTTTTCTTTAGAGTGTGAATGTCACAGTGATAAAGGTCAAACGCTTATAAAATACGGGTTATGATTTAGAAAGCTTTAAGACTGTTGGCACCCCTGCTTTGGAGAAGTTATTGTTGTTGTGGGGCCAGACGCGACCGCCTCACTCAGCATTCGCTGGTGTTTTATGGGAATTCATTTAACTGACGAATCCTCTTTCCCTTCTGCTGAAGAGGAGTAGATATAATTGTCCATTCACACGGGAGTGATGTTTGGTCTGTCTTTGATATGGGTTGAAACAAGCATCGTGATATCTCTGTTCAATCCAAAGTAGCACAGTATAAGTATATGCCAGTAGTGAAATCTTTTTCCAAGCATGACACACATTTCTTAGCGCGTAATTAGACTTTGAGCATATACGTCAGAGCCATAGATAGACTCTGAGCATGTACGTCACAGCCATAGTTTCAGTTACTACTTGGTTTTCTATCGAAAACATTTGCCATTCCGTGTTCGCGAAGGCGGGGTCATGAAGCTTGTGTGGATTTAGATCTGTGTCAAAAATTTCCAATGGAGGGTATAGGACTTTTCGCTACTGTATATTAACTTTAGTATAGGACATTCCGGCCGTATTTGTTTGTCATGGTGGAGTATTAACTGTGCACAGTGGGTGAAAACTGAAGCAATACTTTGTGTGAAATTTTGCTTTCAGACTGAGAAATCTGCTTTGAAGGCCTATGAACTCTTAAACCAGCTTTTGAAGATAAATGTCTGACCTGGTCGTTTTATATGATTTGATAGATTAAATGATGGCTGCGAGTCAGTCGAAGACAAGCAATGATCTGACCGGTCATGCACATCAGAAACCAACAAAAATATTGTGAAAGTATGTAATTTAGTAATCTCGGATCGTAAACTTAGAATTAGGGAAATGGCCGGAGATCCGAACTTAAGTTATGTGGTTCAATAAATTATAACAATATAAATTACAATAACATTCAGTCACCTTATAATTTATTGATGTTGCAAAAAAATAGATTCTATTGTTTTTTCAGAGTTGTATGTACCCCCAATGCCATCTGTATCAAAAAGTGACTGGTATCACGGCGGAATAAAAAGGAGTCAAGCGCAAGATATCCTAAAGTGTTATGCTGAGATGTATTGCCTATCAACAGCAAATTCTAACTTGTCTCTTGATACATCATTTGAAGACAACTTAGATAATATTAACGTTGATAAAGCTGATGACAAAAACAAGCTAGTGGAATTGGAAAGCAAATGTCAAAACCTTGATATCAATTTAAACGCGAGTTCTACATCGTTGGGTGGCCATAGTCCAAGAAGTTCATCTATTTCAAGTGATGGCTGCTTTTTAATTAGAAAGTCAAATCGATCTGTGATGACATTTGTTCTAAGCGTTTTGTTTGGAGCTAAAGTGTTCCATTTTGGAATTAAGCGAAGAGTAAGTCAGTTTATTTTTGTCTTTCAGAGGAATTTCAAGTTTTTTTGCTGTACTGTTTTCATACAAAATGAATAAAAATAATCAGCTTTTTTCTCCTACTACGGTACTGTTCATCGATAATTTTACATTCACAAGTCTCCAAATCAGTTTTTATGTGTGGGGTCTTTCTTTTTGTCTATTTTTTGTCCGTTTATATTTGTCTTTTTGCAATTTTGTAGTCGTGCGTTTTCTGTTATCACCCCAGTAATAATAAAAATAAAAATGGGTAATATAATCGAGGACTGGAGTATAAAAGGATCAAAAGAATTGAGTATATGATCAGGACTGAGACTCTTCAATTCTACGGCATATACAAGTGATCTATGGTGTGTGTCTTATTTTTATCTTCTAGGAAGAGGGGGGGGGGGTTAGATTTAAGTTTTGAAACAAATTATCTCCAGGGCTTTGCGTTCTGTTGAGTTTTTGTTTTCTTTTACATTATTTATACTAAGATTTCAACCAAATCCATCTGTGCAAAGGCTTCTTAGTGCTTGTTGACATATAATTAAGCTTCAAAGTGCTTTTAAAATTATTGCCACCAGGAAGATCTATCTGTCTGAATGACATTTTTTAGGAATTTTTAATTTCGATTTATGATTTAAAGAGTTTGATATGATTTACGCGCATTAGAAAACAGTAGACATAAAGGAACAGTGAGAACCTGTTTTAGCCGAACTTACATACTTTAGAACAACTTGTAGCCTTACAATCATTTGGATTTTTTTATGAAAAACTTTTTCTGTTCTTAGTGGGGCATGATGGAAGATTATCGTTGGATTTCGTTAAAATCACACTGAATAATCTGATCTCCTACATTTTTAACAAATCACGTCGCATCTCAAAACATGGAAATTGTATAAATATTTTGTTCATCATAGTGTGGGTGGTAGCGGACACCTAATAAAGATCGAACCTCGCTCCATTATGACCAAACATTAAAAAAAAAAATGTTTCAAAATAAATTTTAAATGTAAAATAATTTTATGTGACACTTTTTCAGAAAAAGTAACTATTATGTTAAAACTGGCGTAAACAAATTAATGGGAATTTGAAAAGAGCTTGAATGCCCTCGAACACGGTAGGGGAACTTAATTGGAAGTATTTCCTTGGGATTCATATGTTGGAAAACCCTTCGCTGGAATTTTTGCGCGCTGCATCTTTAAAAACTGAAGAAGGTCCCGTTTTAGCTTGGTTAGTTCTTAGTCTTTTTGATGTTTTTTTCTGTCAGGACTAACTAGCGACTTGGAATTCGAAGAGAGATAGTTAAGGGTTTATTTTAAGACTGATGGTTTCTCCTATCTACTTGCTATGCTGTCGTTCTGATTGCTACTAAGTAAAACGCAATTTTTCACTAAATCTGTAATTGTTGGTCTCATTTTTGTATTGTGTCTAAGGAGATCATGCTAGATAATGTCTATATGACTTTATGCTGGTTAGCCTCATCATATAATGGTAAAATGTCTATGTATAATAATTTTAGTGACAGTTGTAAAGATGATAGCTTCCAAAATCATTATGGCCGTCGTCTGCTCTTTACTAGGTTCAAGTTAAAAAGCCGAAGGTTTTTTCCTGTCTGTCATGTTTAAATCATGGCTGCAACAATAGCTGCAACCTAGTAAAAACGACAATTAGCCATGGTGATTGGAAGTTTGAAAACGGATTTATATATATTTAAAAACACTGTCAAGTGACAAAATTTGCCATTTAGAGCTGATAACCATTCTTGTAACCATTATTTAGATTTACGCTAATAGTAAAAGTTTATTTAAATTTTTTCGCAATTGTGGAAAAGAGCTTGAAGCAGCTCAAAAATGGTGGCAGATCAAAATGAAAATTTTGCCATTAGAATCATATTAAAAAACCATGTCTTAGCTTGGTTAGGTCTTGGTCTCTCATTTTTTTTTCCGTCAGGGCTTGCTGGCGACTTGGAAATCGTAGAGAGATCATTAAGGGCCCATTTGAAGGAAAATGATTTCTCCTATCTACTTGCTATACTGTCGTTTTGATTGCTACTAAGTAAATAAAAAGTATGCCAGTAGAATCATCATGATCGGAAACCCTTGCCCAGAGGTTTTTGACCCCCATTTTAAAGACATGAGAAAATTATATTTTATCCTGTATATCAGATATGTGTCTCTTTTTTCTCCGGTGCTAGTGGGGCATTGAAACGTCATAGAGTCTAGACCCCGGCGCCGCGCCGGCGGATCGACCGAACGCCGCCGACGAGTGGCCCGGTCGAACGCCGCCGAAGTGTCGTAACGCCACCGGCGCGCCGCAGGCGCGCCGCCGACAAAGGCGGCGGCGTTCAGTCGACTTTAAATTAATTTTGCAGTAATTCTTTATTGCATCAACCGCAAAATGGGAGCGGTTCCTTCTTGTGTGGTTTAGTATTTCGATTTTCCAGATCAAAAATCAACCAGGGCTTGCACTATACCCAAATTTTCGGGTATTTCCCTGAAAATATATGCGTGACCCCGAAATAAATTTGGTTCCCCGAATCCCTGAAAATCACGCAATCACGGTGCCACCCCTAGCGATTTATCACCAGTGACTTCCCTGCCAAATATTACTTTGCATACCAAAACTCTTCACTACTCTCTTGTTCATTAGTTTTCGTCTCTTTTGTTACTTTGCATAAAAACCAGACAGATGCAATATGCAATTGCAAATATTGCAATAGACACAGTTCTTCATATGTTGAAAAAAAAAACAAATCATTTAGAATCATTTTGTTTAAATAATTTCGAACGTAGTTTCCCAATTGTTATTTCTAACATCGTTCTTAGTCAAAAATATTATTTCCAAATTTAATAGAATTATACAAAGAATTCACTACTATACAGCTTCAGCCTTCAGTTGAATTTTGAAATTGACAGCCGACAGATTGTTTCTACAGCTGAAATGCAAGTTTGCAGATTTTTTATTTTTATATTTTTTTTTTTTTTTTTTTTTTTTTTTTATAGATGAGATTTTCTTAATGTTTAATACTCAATTGTTGAACGCCTCAATGTTTAATACTCAATTGTTCGGAAGCTACCCCAAAAATATAACTCATAAATAAATTGTAAATTATTGCCTATAGGGGGGAGGGGGATAGGGGGCTATCATTTTTAAGTGATAATACCTTATTTTTTTTATTGAAAGCAGGGATGCCAAAAGGATAAATATTTTTTTCATTTAAAGTGGAGACAGAAGAAAATGATATCAAATTCCTTGGGAAACCATTGAAATATTTTGATAGGCCCAGGGCCCCCCATTAAGACTTGTTCATTGTCTTGGATATTTTGTGATTTCTCATAGGCTATTGGTCTAATTTGGCTTTTACATGTGCACTCTTTTAGTTAGATTCTCTGGATATTATTGAAAGCCACTGCGAATCTTTGACTAAGTTTTACAATAGTTTCAGGTATATCTGAATAATTTTCAAATTTTTGTTGTTGTCTATTTACCCCTCTACTCACACACTCAATTTTTTTCCAGGAACACTAAGCTTTTTAATGTTATTTCGCGTGTTTGTTTGAACCGTATAATGACCTATTTAATTGTTAAGTAACTTATTTTTCTAATGAAAGCTGAGACGGTACCCTATCAAGGTGGTATCCAGAGGGGGGGGGGGGGTATGGGGGTATTACATTTAAATGATAATATCTCGAAATTTTTTTTAATGAAAGCAGGGATCCCAAAAAGTTTTTTTTTAAATTTAAAGCAGAGACGGCATTTTATCAAGGTGGTATACAGAGGGGGGGTGGGTAGTGATCTATCATATTCAAATTATAATACCTCGATTTTTTTTAAAGCAGGGGTGACAATAAGTTTATTATTTTTTTATTTAAAGCAAAGACGGTATCCTATCAAGATAGTATCCATAGGGAGTTATTATATTTAAGTGATAGTACCTTGATTTTTTTTAATTGAAAGCAGGGTTGCCAAAAAGTTGAAAAGTTGACAAAAATTAACAAGATTTTTGTGAGTTATACTTGATGCAGCACTTGCGTGGTTTTATCGTCCAAAGGGAAAGGGACATATGCGTCCAACCCGTTTTTTTTTCTTATTGATGAAACGGGTTTAATTTGAAAACATTCATTCATAAGTACCAGGCAGATTCACACTAAAACAAATGGGTGTGACGAAAGCGATATCAACATCCCCACCTAACGTTGCGCTCGAGTGACAATGGCGCCCTTTTTTCAGAGCCCAAGTTACATTAAAAGGCCAGGTCATAATAAAAGCTTTCAATTTGGGAGGTTCAAGGAGGAGTCTTTGACAGTCTTATGACCTCAGTGTAATGATGTTGCAGTGTTCTTACGTATCAAGATGTTTAAAAAATTCGATCACCCTACAAATATTACCGAAAATCTGCACAAATACTAGAAATGTAACATTTGGAATATTATAACACTTTTTTTCAAAGCTTTGAAGAAAAGCAAAACAGGGCTAAATACCGTAACTACGGTTGAAAGCTATTTTAAAAAGAAACTCTTTGGAGATTTCCATGGAAATGACCATAGCAGAAACTTTGAGCCTGGGTGGGAATCTAAGAGGAGTCTTTGTGTGTTTTGACCACAGGTGACTAATTGTTGCGACTTCCTTAAATTTGGTAATTTTTGTGAGCATTTGGAAATCAAAGCTTAAACTTAATAATTGATACTAAGTGTTCCTAAAATTTTGCTTGGATTAAAAGTGACGAACTAGGACGAAAATCTCAACATCTTCCTGGACCTACTTCAGTCTGCATATTATTTCATTTAATTACTCGTACATCTAAAACGGATGAGCTTTTCATTTTTTATCAGAAAATAGCTGGCATTTAATTTTTATTCATATTGATTAAACTATTAAGGGTTTTTTGTTTCATTGTAATTGAAGTGTTCTCATGTGAAGTGTTCATCATGTATTTTTCAATTTGATGTGTTTACTCCTTTTAATGCAGTTTATAATTTGACTGATATTAGTTGTTTATCAATTTATAATTTGGAATGAATCCCCAAAAGAAAAAAACGAATAAAATCCAAAAGAGCAGCCAAAAGCAATAAAAAAGCAACAGTTCAGCCTACATGACATTTATTCTATAAAGAAGCCAACAAACTTTAAAATACATTTTTTTTAAATTGTAATTAAAAACCAGTTTTTAATACCAGAAGTCTTTTTAAGAATCCAAAAGAGCAAAAAAAACAAACAAAAAAACAATCAATATCAAAGTCGCCCATTTCTACTGTTTTAAAGGTGACAAAACAGATATAGGCAAAGGGCATTATGAAAAGGGCATTATGGGCCTTCGTTTGTCATTCTAGGTATGAAATTCACTCGCGGAAAAATGAAGACCGGAGGAATAGTCGCTCCAGACGCACTGGCGAAACATACAGCAGTCACGTTTTGACCTCTTTCTGCAGACACAGTCCGACCAACCTGTTTTTGTCTAGTTGGTGCTAGGACTTTCGGTGGTGGAAGCACGGTGACTATACCTGTCTCGTCAACGTTCCAGATGCTATCAGCCGTCAGTTTGGCTCCAAACCTTCCATAGACATCAAGTAGCTTGTCAAAAAACGTCTGAACGACAGTTTTGTTGAAGCCAGAGGCTCTCGCCTGACTTGTGGCTTCTGGCTTCCTCACCGAGATGTCTGAATTCTGCTTCAGAAACGCAAGAAGCCAGTCCTTTCACGCTGCTTCATTGAAACACCAGTTTTCTGGTACAGAAATGTTTTTCGCACGGGCATAAGAGTAAGCAAATTTTCGTGCTTCAGTTGTTGTCAGTCCATGGTTCATTCTCGAACAAGTGCGAAAGTAGTCGGCTAGTTTTCGCTCGTGTTCGCTTTCAAAAACTTGCCTGTTATGTTTTGGTCTCGTCGGGAAGTTTATCTGTAGTGCCCCAGGCTCTTCGTTGACACATTTATCCGCTTCTCTTGTCTGCGGCCTCGAGCGCCTGACATAGTTCAGTAGCGTGGACTTCTTTATGCCGAAGTTTTCTGCAATTTGTCTCAATGATCCTTCCTTTTTCAGATAAGCCCCAACTGCTTTCTTCATGTTTTCTAGGTTAACAGGAGGGTCTTGTCGCTTCATTTTGTATGATCGAGGCATTCTGAAAGAAATAGTCTGGGACCCACCCGAAGGAATGTGCTCTATTTCAGTTTGTGAGTGGTCAGTGAAATGACCAAGATTTTTCTGTACCAAAGGACAGAGCATGACCTGCTGATCCCAGGAAGACCCGCTATACCGGTGTCAGACGCAGGCATCAGCAGCTAGAGCAGTTCAAAGTTGCCTTTTCGCTTCTTTTTTTCTCGGCTAGCAACGCCATCCTGAGAGTACAAGATACATGCCCTAAGTAGGTAACGCTATTGTCGAGGGAAAGTATCTGGATAGAATGATCCCACAAAAGCCAACAAGCTAATTTCAGTATCTCATACAAAGTCATACATCCAGCATATATCAGTATTTGCCAGCGTGTTTCAGGCTTCATCAGTGATTTATCAAGTGTAGTGTATCTAGCAAGCGTAGCCTAGTATTAGTAGGCTATAGCATAGTAGTAAGCTATAGCATAGTAGCCTAGTATTTCAGGGGTTGACAACCTTTTGCATCAGCTTCCTGTTCAGTTCCGAGCACAGTTTATAGAATTAGCAGTATGATCATACCCTATCTCGCCCATTATAAAATTAGTGACTTACAAATAAAGTAAACATACTACTTGATGCCCTTTTTATGCTCTTAACCAATATAATAATCATTTTTGTCAAAATGAATTTCCTCCCCCCCTAGGCTATATATATACCAATTCAGGGTATATATTTGCACATTAGAGGGAGGGGGGTAAGTTTTAAACATACCTCTCATTTGTATCAGAAATAAACTTTACCCCCACTGCCCTAATGTGCAAATATATACCCTGAATTGGTATTAATAGGAGTGGGGGTAAAATTCATTTCTGAAAAAGAGGGGTAGAATATAGAAAATAGAGGGGTATTGTCTGGGTGACAACTATCATGGTGAGAAAGTATAAATTCAGGAATCTAAAAGTTTCAGTTGTATTGACATGCTTCAGGATTTAGTTGTAATAGCACTATTTCTTACATTTAGAAACAGTAGGCTAACAAAGGGGGAATAATTGATAATTTTTTTTTTAACCTTGTTTCCATCAGGGGCATAGCTCCAGTATTTGATAAAATTCTACTTAAGCTAGTTTTGGCTATCTTGGATAGGGGATAAGTTAGGAATATGAAACTTTCAGGGATGGGTCTACAGGCTAAAGTATGTCCTGGGAAGGTATTCTGAAGTACCCACCTCCACTCCTCCCTCTAGAGGGTCCTGGCCTTTGATTTTTAGTGAAACCTTGCAAAATAAATCTTCTGCTTGAATGAATTAAAACAACAAAATTTTCAGCTTCACAACTTTGCTCAATCCCAAGTATTAAGGTTCTAAAGATATGCAAATACATTTCATATATTAAAAAAAAAAAACCATTAATATGGCTCAAAATTCTACTCAAATAACAGGAATTATATTTTCAGAACTAAAGCCAGAGAATAAGAAACCAGTAACTGAAAATTAAGGTAAAGAGTTGTTTTGTCAAATTTCAATAGGTTCTACCTGTCATGTAGGCAAATTTCAGGACCCTTTAGTGGGAGAAAGAGTGGAGGTAGGTACTTCAAAATACCATCCCAGGACATAACTTAGCCTGTAGATCCATCTGTCTTTTTTGCAAAATTCTACTTTAGATACTTTTGGCTATCTTGGATAGGGGTTAGGTTAGGAAAATGAAACTTTCAGGGATGGGTCTACAGGCTCAAATGTGTTCTGGGATGGTATTTTGAAGTACCTACCTCCACTCCTCCCTCTAGAGGGCCCTGACATTTGATGACTTTTAATTCTCTGTGTGTTATGAAAGTGAAACGTAAGTATATCGGATCAACCTATTTTGCACCCCCCTAAAAAATCCTGGATTCGCCCCTGAAACCATCACACCTATTCCACCAGGTCTTAGAAGAAAAAAAATTCCTTATTTTCACAAATTTCATCAACCCCCGCCCCCTTCTTTATAAAATCCTACATAGGCCAGTTGAGTCCACTGTATGTAAATAATAGATTAAGTCATAATTTGTATATAAATTAAGTCATACCTGTGAGATGGGACACTTGCAAACCACTTGGCTGGTTTTCCAACAAACATGAGACTGTCGCATCCGCCAGACCCTTCTCTTTTAATTCTTAACATCAAAAACAGTTTTGGCCAAAAAGAGAAAGAAATACTTGAGAAAAACCACGTGATATCCAAACTAGGCGTACAGTAGTGTTAGCTATTTTGGCGGTTGATTAATTACCGGCATTTTGAACATCATTTTTTGTACTTTCATTAGGGAGTTCCAGATATTTCTGGCTATCTCAAAAATTGATAATTGGCTTCAACTGTCAGCTTGAAAGACAGCAGCGGTTGCCACAAGCACAGAGGTGCGAACGCTAGAGCACAAACATTGCTGGGAAGGAATTCAAAGCTGTCCAACTGGACCTCCATCTTGGCGAGTTCAAAGACAAAAAGTCAGCTCTTTGAGGTTCTCTTTGAGATTTGTGATGGGTCTGTGGATCTCGTCAAGCAAGGTGTGACACTGTATCTCTCAGGAGGCTTTTCAGATCGGATGAAAGTTGCGAAATTGCCAGCAAATGTGAGTGCAGAAGATTACAAAGAGCGTCTCAGCTCAAACCATGAAGAAGCGGACACAAGGATAATTTTACATGTCCTTGATGCTCTAGGGAGAAACTTCAAGGAGATTGCTGTGCTAGCAAATGACACTGACATAGTTGTTGGACTTCTGTATCACTGCTGTCAGCTATTTGAAAAGAAGGAGCTGGTTGGTCTTGCCATATATGTGAATTTTCAGAAGTATTCTGTGCCAATTCACCAGCTTTGTGAAGTCCTGCCGAACAGTTTGCTCAGTTGCCTGCCAGTGGTCCACTGTGTGACTGGGTGTGATACCGTCAGCTATTTTTATGGCAAGGGCAAAAAGTTAGCTATGAAAGCAGTTGAAAGATGGAACCTCTATGAGGATATCCGGAACGTGATTGTGAGGCTAAGGTGCGACGATGCCCATGCTGTCTCGGAAGAATTTACATCTGCCTGCCGAAAGGTAGTCGTAGCAATGTACGGCAAAGACCCTGGTGACTTCAGGTCTTTGAACGATTTGCGCATTCCCCTGTACCCGAGAAAACGGGAACTGAAATACTTGCCTCCGACGGATGACGCTTTTTCTTTTCACGCTATGCGTTCTTTGCTACAGGTCAAATTCCTGTTGGAAGCGAACTTGCCAAGGCCTTCGCCAGTTGACCCTACTCGATTCGGCTGGACTTTTTCGAAAGACAAAATCTGTCCAGTTCCAATGGGAGGAGATCCTTTCCCACAAGGTACCAGTCCTGAATACTGCCTTTGTTGAACGTGCTTTAGAGCCTGCCCGTGTGTTGACAAGAACAGAGACTGTGATTTGTTGTGTCAGTGTGCAGAAAAATGTAACGAATCGGCAGATGAGTCCTCGGAAGACGAGTTTTGAAATTTGGACGATTCGTTCTTATATGTAATAGCCATTTGATCTTTTAGTTGTTTCATTTTGAGTTAAAAGCTTCTTAGCTGTTCAGTGTCTCCTCTTCTCTGCTGCGAGGTGAATTTGAAACGTTTCCTGTATTAGGTTTCTAGAATCGATGCATTTCTGGCTTTACTTTGACACTTACACATTTTATCCATCGCTAAAAGCTGAAGAAACCTAAAACTTTGATCTTACAACAACACGCCAACATTTCTCAACAATATAGCGGTCGTTTCCGTAATCAGCATGGTCAGTTACGTTGGGTCCAACCTCCGTTTCGCGGTCATCTCGCTGACCACACCTGTGTCAGTTTTCAGAGGCTGGGTCCTAGACTAAAACTGTTTTTAGTAATGAAACAATGTAATAAAACTGACAACAACTGTTTTAGTGTTTTAATTTGCTTTGTTTTTACGAGGTGAACAAAATTCTTGGGAAGAAGATGAAATCATATAATTATTTGAGGAGTCATTTGATAGTGTCCATCCCGTTGATTTTAAACTTCATAATTTTTGCGTCATAGAAGATAAAATCATACGTACAATTATATAGTATTATATAAATTTTATTTGTACGGTTCATTTCAAAGGACGCAACCAATTTAAAGTTATTAAGTCATAGAAATATAAAGCGTATGCACGCACTCAATGGCTTGTGATTACTATGAATAGTTAGACTGACTATGACTGACTAGAATTACTATGATTACTTAGAATTATTATGATTGCTTCCATAATTTTCATTTAACATAATTTTTTGATATTTGGGAAATTTTGTATCTTTAAGTTGACTATTGTAATATTTACAATAAAGACAGTATCCAGGGGGGTTAGGGGGTTTGAACCCCTCCCCCCCAAATGTTTGTCCGACTCATAAAAAAATGTAACAAAAATGAATATAAACTTATTTTTGATGTGGTTGTTAAAAGTTCTTTGCAAGGCACCCCCCCCCCCGAAAAAATTCTTTTGCACCAGTTCCCCTCCAATCCATTGTTTGCTATCACTCACCCTTACTGCCCAACTTATTTTCTTCTTCCGCTTTAATTGCAGCAAGACTGGGGTATTCTGCCTCATCCAGCATTTGAAATTTAGGTGTTATATGAGAATTTAATAATAAAATGCATATTAACAGGTACACGATGTGAAAAAAGAGTAAAAGTTGTAAATACTGACCACAAAAAAGTGTCTGGGGTGGGTTCTTAAATTGTCCGAATCCACCCCACTACTATTGTCGAAAGCAACACCACCCGCGATAAAAAAGTCTGAAACCTCACTGATGCTGTCACTACTATAGGTACCACCAAAAACTAAAATTTAAACATCTTTGCAACTCCCTATTTAAACACTGCCTCTGCCAGAAAAATTCGATGACTAGTAATAACGGCCAAATAAAATCACAAACAAAGAAAGATACAGGACGCCACACCAACCTTTTTTCGGTTTTTCTCAAATATTTCAAAAACGATTGCACGTGTGATAACCAAACTACATACTCAAGTAGGGTACTAGATGGCACGTCTATGGTATTTATTATATATATATATATATATATATATATATATATATATATATATATATATATATATATATATATATATATATATATACATATATATACATATATATATATATATATATATATATATATATATATATATATATATATATATATATATATATATATATATATATATATATATAGTGTGTGTGTGTGTGTGTGTGTGTGTGTGTGTGTGTGTGTGTGTGTGTGTGTGTGTGTGTGTGTGTGTGTGTGTGTGTGTGTGTATATATATATATATATATATATATATATATATATATATATATATATATATATATATATATATATATATATATATATATATATATATATATATATATATATATATATATATATATATATATATATATATATATATACATATATATATATATATATATATATATATATATATATATATATATATATATATATATATATATATATATATATATATATATATATATATATATATATATATATATATATATATATATATATATATATATATATATATATATATATATATATATATATATATATATATATATATATATATATATATATATATATATATATATATAAAGGATGCACACATTACAAGTTATAAATCAAAACTAATCTATAGGAAAATCAGCTATCTGATGTTTAAATATGCCAAAGGAATGACAGCCCTGAGCAGTAACTTGAAATATATTCCATACTTTTTCTTATGGAATCAAAGGGCCAATCTCAGACCGAATGCAAGGTGTGGCGAGACTCTACAGCCCACGTAATTTCTAATATAAAGAGCTTTCAGACACAAAAGTAGAATGCTGAAAAAGAGTTGGAAGTGTTCCATGAAGCCGTGCAAAAGTAATTGTGGTAGAAGACCAGAGATTGCTGTAAAAATAATTGGTTTTGTGTTTTCTTTGTCATGGAAAATGTCATGGTCTTACAAAGCCATCCAAACAATAATCTAGCATTCGAGATAAGTTAGTGATGAAAGTTCAACTAATCAGATGAAGTCTTTCATCTGTATATATATAGGTGTTCTATTTTTATTTCTGTAGAAAGTGGCTTCTTTGTTAGTTTTTTGTTTTCCGGAATGCTCCGCAATAATCCATTGGCTTGATGGTGAATTATTAAATGATTTTGTTATTTTTAGGGTCAGTATTACCATATTGATGATAGTCCTTATCTTTTGTCTTTGGAGCACCTTGTGGCATATTTTTCTCGTTGGTGGGATGGCCTTCCTAATCTTCTATCCACTGCTGTGGCACCGAGTCGACCTGTACCATACGAAGTTGATGTTATATACGCAAGAGGAATGGTAGGTTTATTTTTTTCGTTATCAAAGTGCTAAAAGCCCTTTTGGGATGTATATAGAGCAGCCGGCTTCAGCGAAAAATAAAACTGAAAGGAAAACTAAAATTATTACCGTGAAAAAGATCTAATGTAAACCAAACAAAAATATAAAATTAAATCAAAATAAAAAAGTTTCATACAACTTAAATAGAATCTAGCACAGCATTGCCTGTATATGAAGAATGAAAATCGAAGAATATCATGGTTGCCCGAGTAGGTGCAACCCAGTAAAGAACGAACCTTGGCCTATAGTAATCAAAAATTTAAAAACGCGTTAAAAGAAATGCGATGAGAAAAGTAGCATTTGTAGGTGATTCAGGAATGGTTATCCTTGTCTATTTATCACGGTTGATTTTATTCCCTTCAACGCTTTCTGTTAGGATATAGTGTGTCTATATCCAAAGTCAGTTGATGTTATTATCGCAGTCGTTGCGTGCACTCCTTGTATGCAGGGTTGCCATATGTAGCACGAAAGTGTTATTTTAGCACTGTTTCATCATTTGTAGCGCTGTAGTATGTGCCCCTGGTTGCTAAAATAGCACGGCAGTGCCATTTTGCATTATTGCAGTAAAATTTTTAACTCTAGCACCGAAAATCGCTGTGTAGCAAGCAAATTTGGGCTTTTGTAGTACTTTAAGAACTGACCGTGGTGGCAACCCCGCTTGTATGTCCAAATTTTGGTGTAATTCAGTAAAAGAGCTCATGTGTAATTTTTCAGAACGTATGAATCCAAGTTTGACCTATTCAAACATTAAGGAAAAGTTTCGCATAGAAAGGTTTCTGAAATTTTGCTAATAAATCAATTTCAAACCCCCAGGACTCGGGGGCAAACGTTGTAATTTAGACCCTGGGGGCATATCCGTTTTGCAAAAAAAAAAAAAAAAAAAAAAAAAATTTCAATAATAAACCCTCGCACGGAAAACATTTTCCCCAAAAGACACTCCCCATCCAGACACCGCCTGCCGCGTACTGTTTCTGAACCCATCCCTATCTTGTCCCCCATCTGTTGTTTAACTTTCAGGTATGAAAAAACCTTTGTCCCCTTCATTACTGATCAAATAAACCACTGGTTTTTTTTCTTTTTTTTTGTACTGGTGATACTCATGCTGGTGTCCGTTTGGTTCTTCCGTTCCCTCCCCTTTTTATATACTCTCTTTTAAACCTTTTTAACACTATTTTTATCTCAATTTTTTTTTGGTGTTTTTAGAATTTGTGCCTTTTTAACTTTCTTACATTTGACACTTTTTGTTTTTTAGACTAATGAATGGCTTTGCCTTTCTGATATTGTTGTTTTTAGCATTGTTTAACCAGTTTTTAGTTATTGTGCTATTTCTATGTCTTTTTTTATTATATGACCCCGAAATGCGAATTCGGCCCTTCGGGGCTTGTGATAGTAATTTTTTGAAATAAATATCTTATCTTATATATGGTTTTTATGGAAGGTATACTCGTAGAAACTTCAGAGAGGGCTCATTTGATTGGAAATTGAAAGTTCTAGTTCACTTTTTAAGAGTCAAAAGAGATTGGGGGGTAACCAGCCCCCTCCACGCCCTTTTTTTTCCCAAATGCGCCCGATAAAAATTTTGAGATAGCCATTTTGTTAAATATAGTTCAAAGATCATATAACAAAAACTCCGGTGTCGACACAACCCTCCAGGGCCTGGGGGGCAGGCGTTGTAAGTTATGCCCTGGGGGTATATATGGTTCTTATGGAAGGGATGCTCGTATAAACTTCAACGAGGGCTCATTTTATTGGAAATTGAAATTTGTAGTTCACTTTTTAAGAGTCAAAAAGAGATCGGAGGGCAACTATCCCCCCCCCCACCCCTCCACGCCCTTTTTTCCTCAAACCCATCCATTAAGAACTTTGAGATAGCCAATTTTTTAAAAATAGTTCAAAGGTCATATAGCGAAAACTCCGGGGTTGACACAACCCCCTAGGGCCCGAAGGCAGGTGTTGTAAATTATGCCCTGGATAATATATCGTTCTTATGGAAGGAATGCTCGTAAAAACTTCAGAGAAGGCTCATTTGATTGGAAATTGGAAGTTCTAGTTCAGTTTTTGAGAATCAAGAGAGATTGGAGGGCAACTAGTCCCCCCCCCACGCTCCTTTCCCCCAAATGCATCCGATACAAATTTTGAGATAGCCATTTTGTTAAAAATTGTTCAAAAGTCAGATAACAAAACTCAGGTGTCAAAGCGACCCCCTAGGGCCTGGGGGCAGGCGTTGTAAGTTATGCCCTGGGCCATATATGGTTCTTATGAAAAGGATGCTCGTATAAATTTCATAGAGGGTTCAATTGATTGGGAAATGAAAGTTCGAGTTCACTTTTTAAGAGTCAAAAGAGTTCTGAGGGCAATTAGCCCCCCACCACGTCTTTCTTTCCAAACGCATCCGATGAAAATTTTGAGATAGACATTTTGTTAAAAATAGTTCTAAAGTCGGATAAGAAAAACTTTGGTGTCAATACAACCCCCCAGGCCCCGGGAGCAGGAGTTCTAAGTTATGCCCTAAGGGCATGTATTGTTCTTATGCAAGGGTTGCTCGTATAAACTTCATAGAGGGCTCATTTGATCGGATATTGAACCTCCCCCCCCCCCATCCTCTTTTTCCCCTAGCCCATCCGCTGCAAATTTTGAGATAGCTATTTAAAAAAAAAATGTTCAAAAATTAGATAACAAAATACTCCGGTGTCAACCCCCCCACAGGGCTGGTGGTGGGGGGGGGGGTAGGGGTTGTAAGTGTTGTACTGGGGGTGCATATGGTTCTTATGAAAGGGATGTTCGTATAAACTTCAGAGGGAGCTCATTCGATTGGAAATTGAAAGTTCTAGTTTACTTTTTAAGAGTCAAAAGATATCCGAGGGCAACTAACCCCCCCTCCCACACATCTTTTTTTGCCGAAACCCATCCGAAAAAAAATTTGAGATAGCCATTTCGTTAAAAATAGTTAAAAGGTCAGATAAAAAAAACTCCTGTTTCGACCCCCCCCCCCCCAGGGCCGGGGGGGGGGGGGTTGGGGTTGTAATTGTTGCACGGGAGGTGCATATGGTTGTTATGAAAGGGATGCTCGTGTACGCTTAGGTGAGTTCTAATTTTATTGGCAATTGAATGTTCTTGTTCACTTTTTAGGACTAATCGGAGGGCAACTAGCCCCCCTACCCTCCATGTCCTATTCTCCTCAAACCCATCCGATAAGAACTTTGAGAGAGCCATTTTTCAAAATGGTTCAAAGATCATATAACGAAAACTCCAGGGTTGATACAATCCCTCAGGGCCCGGGGTAGGCGTTGTAAGTTATGCCCGGGTGGCATATATAGCTGTTGTGGAAGGGATGCTCGTATAAACTTCAGAGATGGCTCATTCGATTTGAAAATGAAAGTTCTAGTTCAGTTTTTAAGAGTCAAAAGAGATCACAGGGCAACTATCCCCACCACGCCCCTTTTCCCCCAAATGCATTCGATAAAAATTTTGAGATAGCCATTTTGTTGAAAATAGTTCAATGGTCACACAATCCCCCAGGGCCCGGGGCCAGGCGTTGCAAGTTATGCCCTGGGGGGCATATAGGGTTCTTAAGGAAGGGATGCTTGTATTAACTTCAGAGGGGGATCATTTGAATGGAAATTGAAAGTTCTAGTTCAATTTTTAAGAGTCAAAAGAGATCGGAGGGCAAGTAGCCCCACCCCACGCCCTTTTTTCCCCAAACCCATCCGATACAAATTTTGAGATAACCATTTTTTAAAAGCGTTCAAAGGTCAGATAACAAAAACTCCGGTGTCGACACAACTCCCCAGGGCCCGGGGGGGGGGGCAGGCGTTGTAATTTATGTCCTAGGGCCGGGTATGGTTCTTATGAAAGGGATGCTCGTAAAACTTCAGAGAGGGCTCATCTGAATGGAAATTAAAATTTCTAGTTCATTTTCTCAGAGTCAAAAGATATCGGAGGGCAATTAGCCTTTCCTTCTTCCACGCCTTTTTCTTCCCCAAACCCATCCGATAAAAATTTTGAGGTGGCTATTTTGTTAAAAATAGTTGAAAATTCAGGTTAAAAAACCCGGGGTCAACACAACCCCCAAGGGCCCGGAGACAGGTGCCCTTAGTTTTTCCCTGCGGGCATATATGGTTCTTAGAGAAGGGATTCTCGTATAAATGATTGATTGAAAATGGAAAGTTCTAGTTCACTTTTAAAGAGTCAAAAGAGATCAAAGGGCAATTAGTCTCCTCCCCACGTCCGTTTCCCCCAAACGTATCTGATAAAAATTTTGGGATAGCCATTTTGTTAAAAATAGTTCAAAGGTCGGATAAGAAAAACTTTGGTGTCAATACAACCCCCCAGGGCCCGGGAGCAGGAGTTCTAAGTTATGCCCTAAGGGCATGTATTGTTCTTATGCAAGGGTTGCTCGTATAAACTTCATAGAGGGCTCATTTGATCGGATATTGAACCTTCCCCCCCCCCCATCCTCTTATTCCGCAAACCCATCCGGTACAAATTTTGAGATAGCTATTTAAAAAAAAAAGTTCAAAAATTAGACAACAAAATACTCCGGTGTCACCCCCCCCCCCAGGGCTGGTGGTGGGGGGGGGTAGGGGTTGTAAGTGTTGTACTGGGGGTGCATATGGTTCTTATGAAAGGGATGTTCGTATAAACTTCAGAGGGAGCTCATTCGATTGGAAATTGAAAGTTCTAGTTTACTTTTTAAGAGTCAAAAGATATCCGAGGGCAACTAACCCCCCCTCCCACACATCTTTTTTTGCCGAAACCCATCCGAAAAAAAATTTGAGATAGCCATTTCGTTAAAAATAGTTAAAAGGTCAGATAAAAAAACTCCTGTGTCGACACCCCCCCCCCCCCAGGGCCGGGGGGGGGTAGGGGTTGTAAGTGTTGCACTGGGGGTGCCTATGGTTCTTATGAAAGGGATGCTCGTGTACGCTTCGGTGTGTTCTAATTTTATTGGCAATTGAATGTTCTTGTTCACTTTTTAGGACTAATCGGAGGGCAACTAGCCCCCCTACCCTCCATGTCCTATTCTCCTCAAACCCATCCGATAAGAACTTTGAGAGAGCCATTTTTCAAAATGGTTCAAAGATCATATAACGAAAACTCCAGGGTTGATACGATCCCTCAGGGCCCGGGGTAGGTGTTGTAGGTTATGCCCGGGTGGTATAAATAGCTGTTATGGAAGGGATGCTCGTATAAACTTCAGAGAGGGCTCATTTGATTTGAAAATTAAAGTTCTAGTTCAGTTTTTAAGAGTCAAAAGAGATCACACGGCAACTAACCCCCACGCCCCTTTTTCCCCAAATGCATCCAATAAAAATTTTGAGATAGCCATTTTGTTGAAAATAGTTCAATGGTCACACAATCCCCCAGGGCCCAGGTCCAGGCGGTGCAAGTTATGCCCTGGGGGGCATATAGGGTTCTTAAGGAAGGGATGCTTGTATAAAATTCAGAGAGGGCTCATTTGAATGGAAATTGAAAGTTCTAGTTCAATTTTTAAGATTCAAAAGAGATCGAAGGGCAACTAGCCCCACCCCACGCCCTTTTTTCACGAAACCCATCCGATACAAAATTTAAGATGGGTATTTTTTTAAAGCGTTCAAAGGTCAGATAACAAAAACTCCGGTGTCGACACAACTCCCCAGGGCCCGGGGGGGGGGGCAGGCGTTGTAAGTTATGTCCTAGGGCCGGGTATGGTTCTTATGAAAGGGATGCTCGTAAAACTTCAGAGAGGGCTCATCTGATTGGAAATTAACATTTCTAGTTCATTTTCTCAGAGTCAAAAGATATCGGAGGGCAATTAGCCTTTCCTTCTTCCGCGCCTTTTTCTTCCCCAAACCCATCCCATAAAATTGTGAGGTGACCATTTTGTTAAAAATAGTTCAAACATCAGATATTAAAACTCCAGGGTCGACACAACCCCCAGAGCCCTGGGACAGGCGTTGTAAGTTATGCCGTGGGGCATATATGGTTCTTATAGAAGGGATGCTCGTATAACTTCAGAGAGCATTTGATTGAAAATGGAAAGTTCTAGTTCACTTTTAAAGAGTCAAAAGAGATCGAAGGGCAATTAGTCTCCCCCCCCCCACGTCCGTTTCCCCCAAACGTATCTGATAAAAATTTTGGGATAGCCATTTTGTTAAAAATATTTCAAACATAAGTATATAAAAACTCCGACTTGGACACAGATCCATTTTTTTACTTTGATATTGTTACTTTGAAACTAGTTTTGATACTTTAGATGAACGTTCGATTTTGAAAAAAAAAGTTTTATATTGGAATTAGAAATTTTTAAAAACTTGGAGCTTTTTGCAATCAAAAACGAGCAAAAATTAATTAAAAAAAAACTTTCCGAAAAAGAAGTTTTTCAAAGAAAAGTAAAGGACATTTTTAACTTAAAATCAGCAGATACAAATACCTGTTAAAATCCAAACTCAAAACGACCAGAAATTACTATTAAAGAATAAATGAAACCCAAAAAGAACAGAAATTAAATAAACAATCACAACAAAAAAACATACAAGTAATAATATAAATGAATAAATAAATCTTAAAGCGAATAGTGCTTGAACTGAATATGCAAATCAAGCTTAAAAAGATAAATAATATTTTGCTATTGAAGTATAAATGAAACCCAAAACGAACAGAAATTAAATAAACAATCAATAAAAACAAACATACAATAGATACTAATGTAAACGAATAAATATATCTTAAAACGAGTGAAACTTAAATTGAATATGCAAGTCAAGCTTGAAACGAACAAAAATCGAATATTTGATATGTAATGATATTAATTGTTGAAAGATCCATCAGTTCAAGATTTTATTTCACTGTAATTTTATTTTCATTTTCAATGCTGTAAGAACTGGAAAAGAAAATATTTGTAATATAATTCGTTTTCAGTGAAACGCCAATGACTCAGTAGGCTTTAGATTTTTACAGTTAAGGAAGGCGGCAGTATCCAAACTCTTGTTTGTAGTGGAAACTATATTTGTCTTGAACAATTTTAGAAAGAACTAATAAATTAAAATGAATATTTGATGTATAATGATATTAATTGCTGCAAGCTCATCAGTTCAAAATTTTACTGTAATTTTAATGTTTATTTTTAATGTTAAGTACAAAAGAATATATTTGTAATACGATTCGTTTTCAGTGCAGCGCCAATGACGCAGTAGGTTTTAGACTTTTACAGTGAGAGAAGGAGGCGATACCCAAACTCTTGTTTGTAGTGATTTTTGTTCGTTTCAAGCTTGATTTGCATATGCAATCTAAGCATTACTCGCTGTAAGATCTATTTATTCATTTATATTATTACTTGTTGTATGTTTTTTTTGCCATGATTATTTATTTAATTTTCTGTTCGTTTTGGGTTTTATTTATTCTTTAAGAGTAATCTCTGGTCGTTTTGAGTTTGAATTTTAACAGGTATTTGTATCTGCTGATCATAAGTTCAAAATGGTTATACTTTTCTTTGAAAAACGTCTTTTTCGAAATGTTTTTAAAATTAGTGTTCTAAGGTATTCTCACGATAGAAAAAGCTCTAAATATTTAATAACAAAACATCAATTTATCTGATTGGTTGTTGTTCCAGAATCGCAATCAGAGTCCCTCAACCTCGTGTGTATCACTACTTGCACCTCCTCTGCCTGAAAGAAGGCCGTCGCCCAAACCAGTTCGTAGCCATTTGGATAATGAAGGAGAGTCAAAACCAGAAAGGAGAGGTAATAAAAAGGAAGCTTTGTTTCTTATGCTTCTAGAAAGAATAATTTCTTTAATTATTTATTAAACATTCGACGGAAGCTATAATACATACTCGTTGTAAGCAAATATGTTAAAGTAATAAATTAATTTAGCTATAAACCGCATGAAAAAATAGAAAGTCAAACATTGAAACGCCTTAAAACGTGACAAACGAGCAGCATAACCTTTTTTTTTTATTTCGGCTGCACGTTCTTAAGGAAAATTATTCTTGGTTTTTGTGCTAATCCTAGTGTCCTGAATAATTTTTGAAATCTAATTTTATATGTATAAAACATATATAATTTTATATATATAAAACATATATAATTTTTATAATAAATTTTATAATTATTACAAAATTATAGTTTTTATAATTTTAAATTTATAATTTTTATAATCTAATTTTTATATATAATTTTATATATAATATATATAATTTTTGAAATTTTATCTTGATTGATACGAACCTTGGTGTGGTGCATTGCTTCTCTTTCTGATGTACTAAGTCCAAAAGAACCTGGCGTCCTGATTGAATTAGAAACCTAGACTCTCTTGGTAGTACTACAAAAGGCATAAATACAGAAATTTGTTTTGTACAGATAGGGGTTTCTAACGGGAAATTCAAGCAATTTGTCTCTGTTTTCGAACAAATTTTGATTTTTGAACATAAATGACGCTTGGCTGTGAGACCGACCGGAAGTAAATATTTTGATCTGACCGTAATGTTGTAAAACATTCGTTCGCTGCACTGTGCATTTGTTATTTGTTTTTTACTGCATGGGATATCTATATTCTGTTCATTAGTATTTAGGAAATGTGATTCGTCTCTGCGATAATTCAGTTTTGGAACATGCTTCCAGAACTAATTGCAGTCGAGAACCAAGATTTGATTGTACATGTTAATTCTGTCACAAAAAAACTCATATCGCATCGTTCTTCGTCGCTGCTCAAAATTTTTTAAGTAGAAGTGTAAGTGGAACGCAGCTTTTATTTGAATTTTGGATAGCCCCCAGGTGTCTTCATTCTTAATTTGATTGTGGAAAAGGCTTCTGCTTCTCAAGCATTTAAGGGCTGTCCCAACATAGTTGTATTCTCGTTGTCAGATTCTATAAAATAATTGATTTCTTTCTTTTGTAAAAATAGATAGTGTATTATCTTAGCTCCTTCCTTTAAACCTCCTCTGCTATCATAAATAACTCCAAATATGTGCTGTTTCTGTTTCTAGGGTAAATACTATATAAGTAGGAGCCGGGAAATGCCCACCATCATTATTGAGAAATGCTGCTGCCACCTATACTACGGGCAACTAAGAATGGATGAGTACACGTAGATGGGGATTTAAATTGTGCAGCGTATAGTATATCATTTGGAGGGTATACCTCTGTCGGTGTACTGCCTTTTTTCAGACTTTTCACGGGATATTCAGTTAGCACCCTAATTTCATTTTCTGTATCAATTCAATTTAGTGTAACTAAAATTGACTATTGATACCTCTACAGTTTAGAGTTTTCTCAGTCATAATAAGTCTTGGATAAATAGGAATAAGCATAAGTATACTAGGTTTAACATTTGTATTTATTTTAATTGTGCTCAAATCTAATACTCAGTCATAATAAGTCTTGGATAAATAGGAATAAGCATAAGTATACTAGGTTTAACATTTGTATTTATTTTAATTGTGCTCAAATCTAATATCACTGTCTTGTAAACCTAGAAAAATTTTACTTTATTATTATGTGCTGGATAAGTATGTGATGACATGAAATTGGAAAAAAGCTTAAATTTCTTTCATGCATATTTTCAAGCGCAATGATTACCAAATGACGAAAAAAGATGCATCTACCCAACATCGTATCCACATACAAACTGTAAAAATTACTGACCAAAGAGGTGAATGTAACAGATTTAGGGGCCTGTTATCACTATGACTAGGTTAGTTTTTTGCTTATACCGTTAGCACTATGCTTTAGCCCTTTTGCCATTGGTAACTTATGAAAAGGCGTAAATGGTGTGAAGGCGTAAAACGCAGCGTGAAGTGAATTATATGTCTGACGTCTAAAAGTTTTCATAAAATTGATTGATGAAACTCATTTTTTTTTATCAAAAATACATTTACTTTCGACACACATAAAAAAAATAACTCAAATTCAAATAAAAATTTTATTGGAAACTTTTAGCGCCAAAGTCAAGAGTTCATTTATTCAACAAGAAATTCACCATCATAATGTGAATATTGACCATAGACATTACGGATCAGTTTTGCGGGTCGCAGGAACTTCCCCGTGTAGTTGCAAGAAGTGAATGAAACGAGCGACTTCAAATCTAGCAATGCCTTACTAGCGGGGAGATATATTTCGGAGATAAGATTTCTCACTTTATTATATATCTTACAGGTTTTTTATTACTGAAAACGAAGAAGAGATTGAAGTCTATATGAACACTAAATAAAACAACGGAACACAATTTCTAGGATATAACCTGGAAAATGTGTTTTAAGTTTCCTAAAAGTTCTTACCCTTGTCATTTTGTTCAGATTAATATGATGCATGAAGTAGATATTTTGATCTTTAGGTCTACTAAGAGAACTCTCTGAAAAATAGATATCATACAGCTGAGGAGAGGCCTGAGAAATCCATGAAAAAATTACAAAGCTCGAATTGTCCGCCTTCATGGCCAGGTAGTTGGTATAGAAAAACAAAATTATTTCCTCAGCCGAATTAAATAATTTGACACGGACCTGAGGCTAAGTTGTGGTAGGAGTACAGAAGGTACTGTCGTCCGAAAGCAACTAGAAAGTCTTCTTCCATTGATAGTGGTCTAATGCTTTAAGTCTGGAAAGATTTGTGGGACACAAAACGCATCAAGCTGTGGGTTTTTGTTTATAACTGTAACAATTAGGCCATAACATGAATCACAAAAGAAAGAAAAAAGTCTACAAAAATCAGAGCAATGTTGGGTACGAGCATTCTCTCTTACACCATGGTGCGAAACTTTAGAAATTAGAAATTGTTAGGTTAACAAATAAAAAGATTTGATGGTATCCAAAAAGCTAGCAGGAGGAATGTAGAGTCGAATGTAGAAAATTAAAAAAATTACATAAATGTGCTCTATAGAGTTCGAACATGTGCTCCATGTGCTTCATGGAGTGTTTGGCTTCGAACTTAAACTCACGAAGAAAACCTTCACTTCTAAAATATCAAGTAGACTGGAAAGTGTAGTCTTTTCAAAAATTTTACTAAATTTAGACAGTGAAGATATTGGCCTATAATTAGCCGGGTCCGTTTAAAGTCAATCTTTATATTAAATAATCATGCGGGATTGCTTAAATAAACTGGAAGAAATTCCATTTTCATCAGACAGATTTAAACTTTTACCAAAGACGAAGTAATCGAAGGAAAAATGAATTAACTACCTTGGTGGATATACAGTCAGGGGCAGAAGACGATGAAGCCTTTAACCCATTGAGGACTCATTGAGGTATTTCTCCCTCAAAACTCGTTCTAGGGCTATTGATTTCAGGTAAGATGGACTAAGAATCCATCTGAATTAGGATTTAGAAGGAGAGGAGCTTACAGATAAAGTAATTGTTTTCTCAACATTAGCAAAATAAGGTGTCAATACTTGGAATATCTGTTCAAACTGAACAATGAAGCCATCAGCCACCAAAAATAAAGGGTCACAAGAAGGTGGAGATGTAGGCTTAAGGACGTAATTGGCCACCTTTCAAGTTTTTCAAATATATTTTCCAATTGTAGGAAATTCTTGAAAATAATAAAGGAATATAGGCTTACAAATCGAAGAACTATGGTGGTGGGAGCAGTGAAGATGTCAAAAGTAGAATAGCCAAGGCTTAGGGTGTTTTTTTTCACAGTTAAAAAAAGTTCTGAAGAATAGGAAGACAAGTCTGAAAACCAAGATTAGAATATTAGAACCTATAGTGATGACAGTGGTCAAATATGGCTCTGAAGCATGGGCGCTCCGAATAGCGGATGAAGATTTGCTAGATATTTTCCAGAGAAATTGCTTAAGGATTGCTCTGGGTACCCGGCTGACTGACTGTATTTCAAACAATAGGCTATACGAAAAATGTGGTTCAACACCGGTCTCTAGGGCTATAATGAAAGAAAGTTTGAGGTGGCTAGGGCACGTTGTGCGGATGACGCATGACAGATTGCCGAAGATTATTCTTTTCGGCCAACCGTCTAGGGCTGAACGGAAAGCAGGTCGTCCTCGTCTGGGGTGTGAGGACGTCATAAAGAAAGATTTAAAGGAAATGGAAACTTCGTGGGCGGGTGTAAAAAGCGAGGCTTTGAATAGATTGGGATGGGGGAGGATCGTGCGTAGCTGTGTTGGCCTCAGGCGGCTTGGTGCTGTGGTGAGTTGTTAGTAGTAGTAGTAGTAGTACTAGTAAATATTCATATAGAGTTAGAAACGGTGAAAGTGAGCAGGAGCAGCAGAACTCGACGATGACTGTCCTGACTTTAAGATTTATAATCGTTGCTCTCCTGGCCAGGAGCTATTCATGGATTCAGAGGAATACATCTTTCTTGGGGATCTCTACATATTACCAAGAATAAGATTCTTCAATCGCAATTTTATAGTAATAAACTGGGATTCAACGACCCCTTCTTTATTCCTTGATACATCACATCTAACGATACGCGGAAGATTATCAGGTGGCCGGACCGCCTCTTGTCATTATCCAAAGATTTAATCGCTTCATTCTATATCCGGGTATTTCCAAAAGCCTTTCAGTACTTGTATCCAGGAAGGTCTCACATAGCCTGATAACATCAGGCATTCCATCCCAAACTGTCAGTTGGTGAACAATGGTTTCTGTATTAAGCTGAAGGACCGATAAAGTGTCTTCTTGTTTGGCAAACCTCTTTAAAATAGATATATATTCACTGCTTTTCAAAGGAGGAAAACTTGAATTATTTTGGGATTGCAGTGTCAGACGCAACCTAGTAAATAACGAACTCTAGCCCATAGTAACCGAAAATCTTTATCAAGATCTGCAGAATTATTCTTAATAATTAAGACGTCGAGTGAGTTATTGTGTAGCAGTAGACACCCACCGAGAGAATATAAATCCCTGGAACCAGAGTTAGAAAAATTATCTTTGTTATAGACTCTGCAGCCTGAACCTGTGCAACACCTACCCCAACTGTGGATTGTTAAAATAATGTCGAAAATATTGCAAAATGAAATATTTTTATGACATAATGAAAATTGAAAAAAAAGGATAGGCTAAAAACACTGAGACCGAGCAAGGAAAACGCAGAAAAGAAAAAAAAAAGAAACGTGATAACAGGAGAAACAATCACAAAAGAAACACTAATGTGTTCCCAGAAGAACGACGAACTGAAAGCAATGAATATTCGTGAACTTTTTCGTGGAACACAGTGTCAAAAGTAAAACCAGATAGATATTTTAAGTTTGAACACACAACAAAAAGGAAAAGAAAATTGAATAAAAAAGAAAAAATTATTAGAAATCAAAAGCCCTTTTTTACATTGCTACTCGCCATACAACTTGACAACAGAATTGCTGTGCAATTTCAACAATACTTCAAATCTATAAGCAAAAAATAAATAAATAATAACAAAAAGTGAGAAAATAAATACATCTCTTGGCCATCACTGGCCTGAATAAAACCGACTCAGATGCATGTTTGTTAAACAGTTTACACGAATCCGGATTTTATCATCGTAAATGTATATAACCCATTGTTGCAAGTTTTTTTTTTTGTCTCCAGCCAGAGTTTCATAGTTCACTGCGAAACACGAGTCTCGCAGACCCTCCCTGCTTTTTGTGCGTTTTAAGTTTCACACCGAAAAGCAATAATACGTTTTTTGCTTTCTAAACTCAGCAAGGAAGTCAGTTGAACTAGTATAGCTTGCTTTCCTTGATTTGCTGCATTTATTGAGAAGCAAAGATCGATCATAATTGATCAACTATTGTATAAGAATAACCTCGTTCATTTTCGTGCCACTTCGCATATTAAGGCTGGCTTCACCAGCAAACATGGCAGATTTTCTCTTACTCTGTACAAGGCACTAATTTCTGTCTGACCAGAATTTGCTATAGCGAGATTTGCTCCGAAGAAATTTTTTGCTGTGTCACGAAGATTTTGAGTTCCATTTAGTGTGTCTGTCCCATGAATCAGAGTATTGTTTCTTCTTGTATGTAAATCCACTCACAGTGCTGACGATTTCAGCTTTATCAGTTCTGAATTAAATTTATTTTTGCTTTTAACAAAATATTTTCCTGTTTTAGCTGCAAAATCGTAATAAATAATTCTTCCATTCACCCGTCATAATGTTTCTTTGTCAGTGATGCATCCATCTTTTAAAATTTTAATATAATTTTTTATAATTTCAACAATAAAGACACATCATTTACAAAACCTTCTTAGAAAATTATCAAAGAAAAATTACTGGCAAGGGCCCTTATTCATATCAACCGAATATTACTTAGGGCCCCCTTTCAGCAATTAGAATCAGTCAAGTAGGCTAGTCGTTTTATCCATGCAAGGTCTTTAAGGAATGGAATCTAGCTAATTAAAATATAATTCTACTCACTCAGACCTTCACTGCATCAGAAAATTTGATCAGTAAATCTGTATAATATGGTTACAGCATTAGGTTCGAGCCCTCCTAAAGCTTGGATGCTTAAAAAATTCCCGTAGTTTTCTTTATTTTTTATTATTAGGTTTTTTCTTCAACACTTGGGCCCCTGAAAATGTTTTGCTTCCTTATTTTTGTTAAACAGATGTTGCTCACACTTTTACCTCAACCCAGGCTTTAGAAAATGTTCAATTTTCAAATCATACCCCTTTAATAGTAAGAGGATCTAACTTGATTAATAGTTGCTTAACGCTACAAACATAAGGCGCGTTTGCGCCATTCTAAGAACAATTGTTGCTAACTGTTAATAAGTGTTTCTGTGAAAGCGCAGTAAGTTTTTTCTTCTGGAGGATTTGGCCAACAATAAGAAATGTTGGAGAAAAATTTCGATGGGCTGCAGGATAAAAAAAGAAGAAAAAACCTTTAAAAGAAAACATTTGCATTAAAAACTAATAATGGACTGATTTGTATTGATTTGCGTGCTTGCTTTGAGCCTTCAACTACTGTTTCGAATCTCAGTTTTATATTGTATAATATAATTCCAACACTAAATAATATGTTTCCACGTGACTATTTGAGAATATTTTGACGGCCAGTGCTCACTGTTTAGTTGAGAAAGGTGATTTAACATTATTTTCAGAACCATGAAAGTAAAATATCCTTTGATACTATTTTATCCGTTCGCTTTATTTTGTATTTAAATTCTACTTCTGCGCTACCTCTGGTTACCCTGTTACCATTAATATATCAGGTTAAGAAGGCAACCGGCTTCTCGAGGTTTGCGTTGTCTTTTTTTTTTTTTTTTTTTTTTTTTTTTTTGACAGAACTTCGCTTGCTACAAAGTTTGCAATGGTAGCTGTACCAGCAGTTGTTCAAATGGATAGTCACCTGCTTTAACTCAACTTGGTTGGCACCAAATTTTGAGGCAAAATCTTAGTTTTCCCGAGAAAAAAAAAATGCTCTTCTTTGTCACGCATGGCTTACACTTCCTTAAATGCGATCTTCCTCGATGGTAGCATGCCTGGAAGAGACAGGATACACGAGTCCATTGGTGCAAACCTTAGGAGGGTAAGGGATGTAAACAAAACAACCCCCAATATGATCCTTGGAAGCTGCTTCCTTGCATAAAAGCCTTGAAAGAGTTTATGAGGATCCAAAAGTGTTTACTTATAGCATGCTTTAATTAGCCTAAAATCGATATTAAAAGCCCCAGGCCCCCCCCCCCCAAAAAAAAAATTGCACCCATACAAGAGAGATGCTGTTTTTCAAAATAAATCACTACAATATTTGATCAGAAAAAAGGGAAATGATGTACTACCAGCCTCTAATTTCAAAGCATAACGCCTGTAATAGACTGAGTTTCCAATCTTCATCTTTTTCAGATCGCATCGTTCTTCGTCGCTGCTCAAAATTTTTTAAGTAGAAGTGTAAGTGGAACGCAGCTTTTATTTGAATTTTGGATAGCCCCCAGGTGTCTTCATTCTTAATTTGATTGTGGAAAAGGCTTCTGCTTCTCAAGCATTTAAGGGCTGTCCCAACATAGTTGTATTCTCGTTGTCAGATTCTATAAAACAAATGGAAAGAAAACTTTCTTCTCTCGCTGTCTCTCGAGACAGGAAGGTGTCATGTATATGAAGTGTAAAAATAATAATATTCTCCGAAAGAAAGTTTCTTCCTTTGTCCATAATTTCTCTGGCTTTTATCGTAGTTGTAAGGACAAAATCTCGTGTTCTGGAAAAGCTAGAATGATAAAGGAATAGTTGTAATTCACCTACATATATTAAAGCAGTACCCGACGAGTGCCGCAACTAATGCCCCATTCACAATGAGGCTTATGCTGAGATTTAGCTAGCGCTAATTTAAGTCAATCAGAATTTTTCGTAGATTTTTCAGCCAATCAGAAACTTCTATAGAAAATCTGATTGGCTCAAATTAGCGCTAGATAAATTTTGTTATTCGCTAAATTTCATTGTGACTGAGCCTTAAAAACAAGGTGAACTTTTGATTGAAAGACCTAGATGGGAGTTTCAATAAATTGTAAGTGGCTTATGCTAGTTTATATTCTCTCCAGAAAAGTTGATTTGTTGTGAATCCGTAGGAGATGTTCAAATTGCTTCAAGCTAAAAACAATAGAAAATTATCAAAATCGTAGCTTCGAAAGCTAGACAATGGGGTCATTTAGTTTAGTGTTAAAATATACTATCTAAATCATTTTTGAAGTTAAAGTTGTACTTGTTGTGTTAAGGTAAGTTCTACCTAAGGATTTCTCTTCTAAATCCAAATTGGATTTTGAACCAAGCTTCAAAATGTCGAGAATGTTTCTTTAAAGGGTGGGACACACGTAACTTTCTTCAGTAGCGATTTCAGCAACTAAGGGGGCCAACGATAGCGGTACAGAAACAGTACCCTTTGCACGAGACTTTCGAAGCTTAACATCATGGACACCAATAATCAAACTGCAGTTTATCAATAGTCGCATGATTGATCTCAACTTAGTTCTTTTGATTTTCCTACTAAAGAGAAAGAAACGGTTGAGGATTGAAACACCTCAGGAAGAACATTTTTGAATATTCTTTTTTTTGTGTTGATCACGATGAAATTCGGTGCCGTTTTTGTAAATCGGCACCGAAAACTAGAAAATTCTTCAACCTCGAATCGCTGCAGTTTTCTTTGCAATTCAGCGCTGATTTGGCAAATCGGTGCCGAAAAAAGTTACATATGTTCGGCCTTAAGGTTGGCGCCATGCACTAATTAGGAATTGATACTTGGAGTATTATTGTTTAAACAAGTAATCTCGCAATTGCCTTGCTCAAGACGCCATTTCAGTTTGGCAGTGTGGTCGATACTGTGGTTGCTATCGGCTCACTGCAATTCTTAAAACTTGTTTGTCTTGTATCTATGAACCGTAGACTTGTATAATTCTGTAGAGGTTACATTCTACAGATATTTACGATCGTTTTTTGGCATTAAACGGTAGCCATGTACTTCCATAAATATTTTGAGAGCAATGGTTTGCCTAAGACTTTTTATATGCATTTTTTTATTGCTGTTCTTCTGGCTGGAGATCATGGAGTTAATAAAATCGGCATGTCAGTGTCATCACTTTTTCTATTTCCTACGCAAAATCCAAACATTTATAAGTTCTGTATCTCTATGATGAAACTGAAGAGATCATAACATACTGCGTATAACAAATACAGCATTTAAAACACAAACAATATGCACATAGACCGTACCACATTATATAATATACTTGTAACGAAAGCATTTCACCTCGTCATTGATGATAGTGCTGTGGGGTAGCATCGATTTTACAACGCTTCTGGATAGTCTTCAAAAAGTTGTGACGTAAAAATCTCTCTATCTTTTCTACGAACCACAAAGCTATAACCCCTCTTAGTTTCGGAACAGAAAGCATTACGAAACCTGGTTTTACTTTAAAAAAGGCTTGAGAATATGTGTTTTTCCAATACAAATGCTTTTTGTATCCTAAAAAATGACTCATGCCCGTTGTCAAAGGTGGTTAAAAAGTGATTGCCTACCTTAGTAGAGGACTTTTCTGCGTTCACGAGGAAGAAATTTGTATTGAAAAATACCGAGGGCAAGATAAACGCAGTGGTGGTTCTTGCCTCTCTTGCACCCGGGGAAAAATCTTGATTAGCTCCCCCCCCTGTCCCCTACAAAAGTTTTGGTCAAATTTCAACAAAATTTTATTTATTAACAAAATTATTTTCAATTTATTAATTGATTAATAATTTATTTCTAATTTATTATATCAATTATTTAATTATTATTCATTATTTTAATTTAATTATTTTAATTATTATTATTTAATAGTCTTTTAATTTTTAATTTATTTAATTAACTAATTAATTAATAATTTCTTAATTATTTTTGTTTCTTAACTGCGCCCCCTTCTTTATTTATAAAATTTCAAAATTACAAAATTATTATAACCGTTGTATTATTTGTTTGAAATTTTGCATAAATCCAGCAGATTTCTGTTCCCATTTTCCGAGGAATTTTCCAACCTTAAATATCTTTTGCAATATGTCATAGAAACTATGCCGCTCTTGAGATTTTGATCAGGTAAATATGCTTTTATTTCAAGTGAACAATATTAATAAACTGAGCCGTTAAAAAGGAACTTGTAGGGCTATGTACTACTTCTAAGGCAGCTAATTTTTTGTCCTTTAGTTTCACAAGATTTATCTCTCGATGTAAAAAGAATCCAGAAGAATAAAGGCCTTAGTTTCTGTTATTATTCAGCTTTCCAATGAAACAACAACCATCCCTCTATCTTTTTAACTAATCACAAAGCTAACCCCTCTTAGTTCCACAAAGAAAGAATTAAGAAACCTGGTTTTCCTTTAAAAAAAGCTTGAGAATATATGTTTTTCCAATAAAAATGCTTTTTGTATCCTAAGAAATGACTCGTGCCCGTTGTCAAAGGTGGTCAAAAAGTGACTTCCTATCTTAGTAGAGGACTAATCTGCGTTCGCGAGGAAGAAATTTGTATTGAAATATACCAAGGGCAAGATAAACGCAGTGGCGGTTCTTGCCTCTCTTGCGCCCGGGAAAAAATCTTGATTAGTGCCCCCCCCCCTGTCTCCCATAAAATTTTCAGGCCAAATTTCAACAAACTTTATTTATAACAAAATTATTTTCACTCTATTAATTGATTAATAATTTTTTTTAAATTTATTATATAAATTGTTTAATTATTATTTATTATTTTAATTTAATTATTTTAATTATTATTATTTAATAATCTTTTAATTTATTTTATTTATTAATTAATAATTTATTAATTATTTTTGTTGATTAACTGCGCTCTCTACTTTATTAATAGAATTTCAAAATTACAAATTATATTATTTATTTGAAATTTTGCGTAAATCCAGCTGATTTCTTTTCCCATTTTCCAAGGAATTTTTTATTTTCGTTCTTTTTGCTGCTACTACTGGCAACTAATCGCTGCATCGGCCCGTTTGAGTCTAGCACAACCGCTCCCACTCTTTCTTTACCTCACTGGGTTAATACCTTCAGTCTTTTACTCTCTTCCATGAAGTTCTTACTTTCTTTCGTCATGGCTATAGGCATTGAGCTCTAACCAAATTTTATTTCAGCTCTCTGTGCTGCTACTACTGAACACTCATCGCTGTACCCACCCCTTTGAGACCAACACAGCACCACTCACTCCTCACTTCAACCCACTCTGTTAATAGATTTAGTCATTTACTGCTATGAAGTTCCTACTTGCTTTAATCTTTCTTTCGCTATAGCTAGAATTTTGGTTCAAACCATCTTTTTGTCAGCTCATTGTTTGATATACAGCTGTTGAATCTAATACCTTAAATTATCCTTAGTTAATTCCTTTGCAAAGCGTCTAGCACCGTGATTCTCAACGTGGGGCGCAGGCCCCATTGGTGGGGCATGACAATATTTTGGTGGGTCATGGGCAGGACGTGCACCCTACAGCTGGCTATACTTTAGAGCCTTATTTAAAAAAAAGAAATTTCACGTGAATGACGTCGCATTCAAATACATTTAAAGAGCAAAAAAGATACGTGATATTATTGTGATGACGTTATACATTGCATAAAAGGTATACTCGGACAGAATTTTTCATTAACAAAAAAAAATAAATATATAGGACGACCCGACAAGAAGATACCCGGTTAATGGTATTTTAAGCTTCCTTTAGGTGAATACACAGATTTTTTAATAACTAAATTTAGATATCACGAGGGGGATCAGGATCATAGAAGTTCTTAGGTGGGGCATTGCAGAAAATCGGTTGGGAACCACTGGTCTAGCATATTATCCTTAATTTTTGAAGTACCTAGGTTTCAGACTGCACTTGACAACTGTCAGCACTGAGGCTTCTAGCATCTAAGTCGTGGCTCTAAGACTTATCTTCCTATTCTTCTAAATTTTATTAGTTGCGAAATAATACCCTGCACCTTGGTTATTCTACTTTTTACATCTACAACCGAATCTGTTTTTCTTACTAGTAACGCTACCTAGGTTAGAGCAGCTATCTACTTGATTTTGAATTATCTCGATAGATTTTGCTATGTTTCAATGATCATTTCTCTTGATACCTAACATTAGATCTTAATCCTTATTTATTCCTTATTGAAGCGATTATGCCTCCTTAAATTAATTACCGTGTTCTCCATCTTCTTTGCTGCGTTCTTCGGGACGAAATCCTTCAAAGCGATTCATATAAACGGTGGTGAGACACACCTGGTTAAATCCTTATTCTACAGAGAAACAATTACTAATATTGTTTCCTACTTCAACTGCACCAATATTAATCTCTGTTTTTTACTAATCATGTTAACATACAAAACTGGTAAATCATGCAATGATAGGAACTTCACTATCTGTAAAGCAGAGGGCGAAAGGGGTCTGCCAATTCAGTTACTTTTCAATTATTATTCTATACGGATCAATTTTTCAAAAATATTATTAAAAACAGATGAATTAAGGAAACGAGTGATATGCAGGATATTAGAACGTTCTATTTCCGTTACTGTAAATACCTTTTATATCTGCTTCGTGGTTATAGGAACCAAAAGATTATTTGAATATTTAGTGCTACTTATATATTGACATCTTATAATAAGTTGAATGCCAAGATAAAAGAAGAGGCTTGCCTGCGGTTGGGTCCTTTTCAGCCTCTCGTGCGATTATTTAGATTTGCATTATTGTATTTTATATTTAATATTGTCCAAGGAAGGTTTATTTTGTATGTATTTTCTTTTTTGTTTTTGTTACTCCATTTTATTACCATGTTAGTGAGTAAAAAAAAAAAAAAAATTATTATTCGGTTAATGGATCCTACTCCTTCCTCCTTGTCAAAATGACTTTTTTTTCTCTTAAAACTACATACAGCCTCATTTATTCTAATGAGCGCCGTCATGCTAGGTAACTCGTTTCCTACTGAGATCAAGCGAATGCTTCTAGAATGACTACATTCTTATCAAATTTCTTAGTAAGCTTAGGTTTTTCTTCTGAGTTTTCTAAAAGTTAATGGGCATTTTCCCTTTATCAAGAGTCATACTGTTATTTATCAGTGTTACCGCGTTTAGTACTATCAGTACATGCAACTATATGTATCGATATCGTTTTTCGATATCGACTCTCTGAATGTTTTTTAATTAGTCCATTTATTTCGTCATTGTTAAAATCTTTAAATTATATTGTTTCATGAATAAATATTGATAAGTAAATCAATAAAATTAAAGCAATAATTCTCATGGAAAATTTTGAACCTAAAAACTATGAAGTTTTTTACTTAGTCTTTTTTTAATACTATACTAGATAAAGGACATCTTTTTGCCATTTATTCATTCTTAGGACTTTCTGCCTTTGGAGTTTTGAATAATATCTTACTAAGTAAGAAGCCAATTTATGTAAGGTACTTTTTATTTTTTCTGTAAGCAACGTTTAATACCAGCATAGAACATTTTTATAATCTTTAGAATGGTCATTCTTCAACTTTTTTCAGTAAGCAACGTTTAATACCAGCATAGATCATCTTCATAATCTTTAGAATGGTCATTCTTCAACTTTTTTCAGTTAGCAACGTTTAATACCAGCATAGAGCATCTTCATAATCTTTAGAATGGTCATTCTTCAACTTTTTTCAGATAGCAACGTTTAATACCAGCATATAGTATCTTCATAATCTTTAGAATGGTCATTCTTCTACTTTTTTCAGTAAGCAACGTAGCATAGAGCATCTTCGTAATCTTTAGAATGGTCATTCTTCTACTTTTTTCAGTAAGCAACGTAGCATAGAGCATCTTCATAATCTTTAGAATGGTCATTCTTCAACTTTTTTCAGTTAGCAACGTTTAATACCAGCATAGAGCATCTTCATAATCTTTAGAATGGTCATTCTTCAACTTTTTTCAGTAAGCAACGTTTAATACCAGCATAGAGAATCTTCATAATCTTTAGAATGGTCATTCTTCAACTTTTTTAAGTTAGCAACGTTTAATACCAGCATAGAGCATCTTCATAATCTTTAGAATGGTCACTCTTCAACTTTTTTCAGTAAGCAACGTTTAATATCAGCATAGAGCATCTTCATAATCTTTAAAATGGTCATTCTTCAACTTTTTTCAGTTAGCAACGTTTAATACCAGCATAGAGCATCTTCATAATCTTTAGAATGTTCATTCTTCAACTTTTTTCAGATAGCAACGTTTAATACCAGCATAGAGTATCTTCATAATCTTTAGAATGGTCATTCTTCTACTTTTTTCAGTAAGCAACGTAGCATAGAGCATCTTCGTAATCTTTAGAATGGTCATTCTTCAACTTTTTTCAGTTAGCAACGTTTAATACCAGCATAGAGCATCTTCATAATCTTTAGAATGGTCATTCTTCTATTTTCTTCAGTAAGCAACGTAGCATAGAGCTTCTTCATAATCTTTAGAATGGTCATTCTTCAACTTTTTTCAGTAAGCAACGTTTAATACCAGCATAGAGCATGTTCATAATCTTTAGAATGGTCATTCTTCAACTTTTTTCAGTAAGCAATCTTCATAATCTTTACAATGGTCATTCTTCAACTTTTTTCAGTAAGCAACGTTTAATACCAGCATAGAGCATCTTCATAATCTTTAGAATGGTCATTCTTCAACTTTTTTCAGTTAGCAACGTTTAATACCAGCATAGAGCATCTTCATAATCTTTAGAATGGTCACTCTTCAACTTTTTTCAGTAAGCAACGTTTAATATCAGCATAGAGCATCTTCATAATCTTTAAAATGGTCATTCTTCAACTTTTTTCAGTAAGCAATGTTTAATACCAGCATAGAGCATCTTCATAATCTTTAGAATGGTCATTCTTCAACTTTTTTCAGCTATATTGCTCTTCAAAGTTGTGCTCATATGTTTTGCTGAAAGTTTCAGCTCGATCCCCCATTCGTGAGACAAAACAGGGTAGACTTGCAGAAACAGCTCGTAAAATTCATCATAATTTTAATGGAACCTACTGTATAAACGTGTCAAACAAAGACTTGCTTGGCAGAGAATAGGTTCAGGTCTCCAGCTTAGCTTTTGTAGGGCTTTGGTTTCATTTGTGATGCGTTGGGATGCTCATTGTCGTATATCTTAAAGTGCTCATGGGATTGAGACCCATAAAGTATCATCTTTACTTCGGATATTTTTACCATGCCTTTTGCTACAGCTGTTCGGACAAAAATTTCTTCGATTTGATTTTGTATATTAACATTGAATTTGATATGTTGATTCTCCTGGAATTCTACTGTCATCTAACCGCAGATTTTGCTGTGCATTATTTAGCTTGCGATTCGTTGATTCTCGCTGTCGCTTGTATTCTCGCCGCAGATTTCGGTGTGCATCATTTTCTCCTAGGTTATTCTGACTTGTACAAATTCATTCTTTGACAGCGTCCTTGTTTTTCTCATAGTGCTCTTTCCTTTACATATTCAGCATATTAATTCAAAACTGATTACAAGGATGACAATTTTATAAGAATTTTTTTTTGTAAAAATTTTGTCTTTCTATTTTTTTGTTTTATTTGATTGAAGCTCTATAAGTTTATTTCAGAACGATCAACTGAAAAACAATTCTTTCGCACTTCCTCCCAAGTTACTCTGATTTGATGTAATTTATTTTTCACATAAATTTCGTAAGTCATTTATTTAAAAAAATATTTTTCCAAAATTAAGGCTTTAAACGGATTTTCCCAAATTCCTGACCTATCTATATTGTTTTTAAGGCGATATGAATATACATATATATTTAAAATATACATATATGCATATGTATGGTATATAGATTGATGCTACCTAGCTTTTTAATCTTTGTTATGGTTGAGCTTATGAACTTAATGAATGTAAACTGCATCTTTTTATAGCTGACCATTCTCAAGATAATATCCCCCCAAACTGTCTGGAAGTACAGGATATACTTGGTGAGGGTGAATTCGCCTTTGTTTATAGAGGGATATACCGGCCAGGAAATGGTAAAAAGGTAAGTTGACCTTAAATGCCTAATTTTGGGCACCGCCCCCTCCTTTCATCTTACCTTGTTGACAGTAGACTTACAACAAAACTGAGAGATAAAAGAATTAATAGTTTTTGTTTTCTGATTTCGGTTCAAGTCATGAATATATTTTGTTACGACTATGTACACACAAAAGTATGTTGTTTGTTTTAAGATTTAATTATCATAACAATGAGTTCCTCCAGGAGGTGGCCAAAGGAATACTACCATTTTCCAACCTAACAGCCAGCAGTTAAGAGACTATTTCTAGAGGGGGCTATAGAAACTTGATTTATTGGCTTAATTATTTTTCAAGGCGGGGGGGGGGGGTTGCACTTTAGCAATAGGTAACATTTATATACGGAGGTGAAATGGGTAATTGTGGCAGGTATTGGTAACGAGCATTTATTCCAATGATATGCTGGTTTGGCAGTAACAGATTTATTTTTAGGGAGGAGGGTAATTCTAAACTACAGTTTCCAGGTAGTTGTTGGAAAAAAGGGACAAGCTGGGAGCCTCCCTGTTAGTGAAGGAGGGTAAAATGAGGAATACTGGAGCGGACCAAATTGAAGAGGAAGAGGAGGCCAGTTGTGATTAGAAATGGGAGGAGTGGATACTTAGTGCATGTTGCTCAGCTTACGGTAGGGACTGAACATGACTGGTGGTGGAATGGCACCGGACTGGGGCCGGGGAGTGGGGTCAAGAGGACTTTCTGTATTGCCCGAAAAAAGTTCGGGTTTTAAAGATAACCACCACTCTTGCCGATATATGAGCGAAATTGCACGATATGTCAGTGCATGAAAAAAAGAACAAAGGTTGACAAGATCAAAACTCCACTTTTCAGTCCTTTATATACCCGAAGTAAAATTACAACATGTATGCAAAGACTTGTGCTATTTGCGAAACTTGCAAATCCGCGATTAAAATAGTTAACCTAACCTAACATTTTTTTTCTTTTCACCTTATTCACACCTTTTCTTTTCACACCTTATTCATTTTCTTTTCACCTTATTCACACGTTTCCTCAGTTCTTGTCTTTCACAAGTATTCAAGAATAATATACACGTGACTATCTGCTGATGATTTATGAGTGAACTTGGTAATCACTGCCGTATTCGTGTCATTATTAGCTGGCGACTAGTGGATAAATACGGATCTCATTGTAGCATTCACGTCGTTTTGTAGAAAAAAACCGTCTATAGAATACTGCAGAAAGCCTGATCTTCCTCAAGAGGGGAGAAGGGGGGGGGGACTCAAAACCTTCGGGAGTTAGACCATGCCGAATTGATGAGATATCTTAGAATTTGTATTCTCTTGCATTTTGACCATCTTTGGAGAAAAATAAAATGATGTTTTGAGGCGCAAAATGAGAGAAAACGGCCATTTGCTGCGGTGCGAGCTTTTGTGTTACTTAAAAAGCGCTGAATATTGCGATTATCGTTCAAATGAGCTTTCTCCCAATATTCTAAGATCACTGGTTTGACACTATCAACCTAGGCAAAAAAAGAAAGCATTGGCATCAGTGGGGACAAGGCAACAAAGTGATTCTCCTTGTTCAAGGTGGAGGACTATTATTACCCTGTGTATGGTTTTAAACCATGATGATTCCAGTGGTACATTTTAGCTTCAATCCGCCATCATATTTGACGGATTTCAAACTGTTTTCAGAAATTCCAATTAATTTGTTTCTGTATTAAACTTTTACTATTAGTATTAACTGAAATAACTTATCCTTCGTGAATCAGCTTCAAATATCAATTTTTTTCTCACCTGACGGTTACTTTCGAAACATGTTTTTAGGCTTTCGGTTACCATGGGCTATCGCTGCAACAACGACTGCTGGGTTTTGATAATACTTAGGACGACCATATTTATTTATATGTTTAATGAAATTTTTTAAATGAAAGGTAGTTTAGTAGAATATGAACATAGACCTGAGAAAATGAATAGCGTAAAAAGAGAAGCAAAACTGTTCATAACATTAAGCAAATATTTGTATATTACATTCTAAAAAAATGCTACTCTTGAAAAAGAAAATTAAATGTAATTATATTCTAGGAGCAGCACGTTGCGTTGAAGATACTTCAGAACTTACAAAATAAAAAAGAATTTGTTCGAGAGGCCAATTTAATGATGAGTTTGGACCACCCGTACATAGTTCGCCTTATGGGCGTTTCAAAAGGACCGCCGTTACAAATGGTAAGTTGTCCATCCACAACCATTATTGTTTCTTACTATGTTGGAAAAAAATACTTACTGGTAAATTTCGATTACGATTAAAAGAACAGAAATAATTATGCGAAAGGCTAATTCAGTGATATGCTTGCATTATCCTTACATTTTTAATCGTGTTATTGGTTTCTCAAAAAGGGTAGTCTTGAAATAGCTTCTAAATTTCTAGGTAAGTTAGTTGGGGAAGGCTCGTCTTACTTTAGCGCAAAAATTGGCCGAGAAGAAAGTGGTGACAAAATCTCATATTTCTTTAAATATCGTGGTTGATGACCGATGACCAATGACCGTGAAATGAAACCTGATAGTTTGAATCGATCAAGGGAAAATACAACCATATACATTGAAAAAATTAGGAATAATTGGGATTCAGTTTTTAATTAAAAAGACCTCCATATGCGGCTGTGTAGTTTTGGTACCAGTGGGTGCCAAATTAAAAAAAGAAGAAAGTAACATGGTAAAATCAGCAAAAAATTAGCAAAATCCATGCAGTATAAGATGATGTAGTTTTCCTTTGAAGATGTGGAGACCTTTGAAGAATGTCTTTAGGGATCATGGATTTTTAATGTCTGAGATGTTATGGACAAAAACTGTTTTCAAATTTAAATAATTAGTTGTGCTTTTTCCTTGTCATGTTTCAACGTAGCAACTCTGACTGGAATGCAGGACTGCCCTAGAAACTTCAATATTTACAAACAACTAAAAGAAATATATATATATATATATATATATATATATATATATATATATATATATATATATATATATATATATATATATATATATATATATATATATATATATATATATATATATATATATATATATATATATATATATATATATATATATATATATATATATATATATATATATATATATATAAATAATTGGTAAAAGCAATAACTTAAAAATGTTTCTAGGAAGAAGCCTTTTTTATGTGAAATTATTTGTGAAAATTTATTAAGTAATACTGGGTTTATTTAAAAATAAAGTATTCATCTTCGATTCCCTGAAGCAAGCTTGTACGGGAGAAAACCCTCCTATTAAAAAAAAAAAAAAAAAAAAAAAAAAATCAGTTTCGGTATTTTAAAAACATCATTATTTTTGTTAATCTTCTTTTAAATAACTTTTTCAAATATAATGAGCCAAAAATCAACTATATAAAACATTCAATTTGAAAGATTAATTTAGTTTTAATTGAACTGTTAATAACACTCAAATATTTTGGCGGGTTTAGGGTGGGGCCGACGTTACACCTTGTTCGGTTAATTATGACTTCCTTATTCATTGTAATTTCAGCTTACTTAGGTTTTGTTCCTCTATTCGTACATTTTTTTTTAATTTATTAAGTTACGTAAGCTAATTTAAGGTTATTTTTAGTTTTAATTTGCTCTTTACTGTTTTTGGGAAAAGCGTGTTTCTTCAATTTATTACAAACTTTCGTTCCTTTTTATACATTCTGTAATCTATTTATTCATCATTTGTCTGGCTTTGACTAAAAAAAAGGAGGATCTTATATACTCTAGGAAACTGAGGAAACTTGTCTGACTTTTTTTTTTCAAATATAGGGCTTATAGTTTAGCGTCCGCTCAGAGCTTCTAATTTTCAGAGACCACTGTTTCATTTTTTTTTGGCGAAGATCGCAGATTGCGATGTATTTTTTTCTCGTGTTGTTTACAAAACATAGTTTGTTACAAAACATAATTGCGTCAGAATGACGCAATTTCTTCAAAAGCAATTCCACTTAGATGCATAAAAACATCTCCTCGGAAGGAACTAATTTTTCCCCTGTTTATATTGCCTAAGAAACTGTACGCTTTGCTAATCTCCTAAAAGGGTGAAAGCTGTATTTCGGAAGAATATAATCAAGGTCTTACCTCTAAATCAAAATATTTCCTTTACTTCGTTTTTAAGCATGGGGGCAGCGAGAAGTGTCTGTACCTTCGGATGCCGCTTGAGAGAATAGCTTTCAATTTGTTTTCTCTTTTCCTATTGCACATTATTTATACTATAAAATGAATGTATTGGTTAACAGTCTTCACCACCCCGTGACTTATCTCTCTTAATTCCAGTGACCTATCCCCCCCCCAGCTTGCTAACCCTCAGTCTGTCAATACCTTAAGGAGCAAATTGCTGCCCTAATTCCTTGTTTGTACATTCAGCAGAGTAAACACGATGTTTGTTATTCTTAATTCTTTAAAAAAATTATTTTAAAATACCCTCGTATCTGAAAAAGCCTTATGAGTTTCTTTTTTTATTCATTGTCTTTTGTAGTTAATCATTATTTGTCCCATATCTCTCGCTCTCGCTCTCTCTCTATCTTTTTCGTTTTATGTCGAATCTTGCTATCTATAGGAAGAATACAGATTGAGAAATAGGGACGTAGATTGTGAAACAAATGTATTTTCTAATTAACCTTTCTTGTTGTAACCTTAACGTCTTTGCACTTTATGCTGCTTGGGATCTTTTTCTGGATTGCACCTTGTCATTCAGTCTCTGTAGATAGAACCCGAGCGATAAAGCTGAAAGGTAACTGTTAGTTGTCCCTAATCTTCATTTCGTTTCTTTTGGTTTTGTCAGTGTTTCGATGGTTGTAAGATTGAACACACATTGTATCAATTTTGATGATTGTATCATCAAGTGCATCTTTTCATCAAAAATGAGAATGATATTTTTTCAAACGTCATAATATTTCTTACTTGGTTCGTTTTTTTTCTCCTTCTTCTTTAATTGACGGAAAAATATATAGAAATTATTTTACTATTCTAAATGGAATATATCTGACTTTCTAAAACGCACTTTTGTTAGCAAACCATAAGCTCGACATCTTAAATCGCAGCAAATGTTTAATTTTTTTCCTGTCAAAACTATTGCATATTCTGAACAATCTTGTGCCGTATTTGAAAAGGGAAAAACAATTGGAAGATATTGCAGGAGAGGGTTGAGAGTGGCTAATATTTAAACAATTCGTTGTTAATCATTGCAGTAATTTTGTTTTGTGTTGAGGCTACTATATATAAGTATGTAAGGTTGCAAGTAAATGCAAAGACACCCAATTCAAAGCCGCTTGCAATGGTTCAGAAGATTTGATATAGAGAGGGCATGGTTGTCAAAGCTGACCCATAACATATACGAATGAGACAGCAAACAGAACATTGATCAAGACAGATATACGATTTTTTTTTTGAAATACATGAATTTCTTTTAGAAATACAAATCTAAACACTAGATGATAATTTACTGACTAATACTTCTTTGTAATTTTTATGGTTAAAGCAACGCTTTACTGTCCCAGTCTTTGGAACTCTTATAAGATGTCCTTAACATAGCTTAAAGCTCCGATTTCTGTTGCTGTTTTACGTAACTTTGTACCAATTAGTTTAATACAATCAAATAATGCTTTTGTCAATATTATTATATAGGTCCTTGCTCAAGTTGTCTTGTTATCTGTAGCTGCAAGCTATCTAACATAGCTTTACGTGCTGTTTGTCAAAGCCAGCAATTCTGTTCAGCGACAAAAAAAAATCTTGCATATTTTGCCTCGTTTACTACTACTACTAATAACTCACTGCAACATCAAGCCGCCTGAGGCCAACACAGCTACGAATGCCCCTCCTCTATCCCAACCTATTCAAAGCCTCTCTCTGTACACCCTCTCAGTAAGTACTCATTTCCCTTAAATCTTTCCTTATGACACCCCCCCATCCCATTTGGGGACGACCTGTTATTGTTTGCCCCTAGACGGTTGACCGACAAGGACCATCTTTTGCAATTTGTCATCCTTCATCCACAAAACGTGTTCTAGCGATCTCACACATTGAACCATATTTTTTGTATAGCTTACTGTGAGATGTGGTAAATCAGTCGGGTACCCAAAACAATCCATAGGCAATTTCTCTGGAAAACATCAATCAAATACTGCTCCGTTTTTTGGAGGGCCCACGTTTCAGAACCATATTTAACCACTATCATCACTGTAGCTTCCAATATTTTAATCTTGATTCCTAAACTTATCGAAAAAATTAAAAAAGAAAGTAGTTAAAAAAGAAGCAGTTTGAAGAAATTAGAAATATACCATTAACTTTACTGGCGATTTGTTTGGTTTTCCTATTTTATGTGATTCTCTATTTTTATGTGAATTATTCTTTGAGATAACCTATTCCAAGTTTTCGTATTTTAGGTTGAAGAACTTGTTCCAATGGGCTCTCTTCTTGATTATCTTGTTGAACGTCCGAATCTGATTTCCCCTGATTTTGAAATACCCGTTTGGGCTAGTCAGGTTGCAAACGGTAGGTTTTATATTTTGCTGTCTTTTGGTTTTAAAAATAGCGTCTTTGTACTTTATCATTTTCGATCCACTGCCAAATCATACAACAATTTTAAAGGTATAAGTATGTATGCTACATGTACTTTTCAAAATACCCTGAAATTACGGTTGACACTCCTATGATCTTGAACTGTTCATTATTTAGATCTTGATAATATTTACTCTGTAATTCTGGAGATTACTTGAATACCATATTGTAGGGGTTGTTCAAATGTTCTATCCAAGCACGGGCGCAGATGGGAGAGATTTGCTCTGTCCTCCCGAAACCTGCGCTTCCTTTCATTTTGCCTGGTTTTTCTAATTAAATTACAAAATTGTTAAATTCCAAAATTTAATTACAGAATTCAATTAATTAAATTACAATTTCTAATTAATCAAATTAATTAAGAATTAATTAAATTATATAATTCTAATTAATCTAAACTACAAATTCTGAACTAAACTTGGCCATAGAGCCTTTCGAGGGGGAATAAGAGTATTGTATTCCATCCTGTATTTATTGGTGAATAAGACTCTGAAACTCTGAACTCTGAACAAATTCCAAATTAATTAAATTACAAATTCTATTTAATTACAAAATTGCTTATCTGTAGCTGTTACTGGCGATGATATTACAGAGAAAGAAGACAAACCAATTGTTATTTAAACTTAATATTAATGTATTCATATATCTTTTGATTTTCAAACAGTTCGTGGTAACGAACTGTAAATAAGGAGCGACCCGGCTCAATAGTAACCAAAACTCTAAAAAGCGAAATTTTGATACCAATAGATACATCAAAAGAATCAGATTTTAATGCTGATTGCAAATATATAAGTTTCATGAAATTTAATTTTACCGATCAAAAGTTACGCTCCTGAGAAAATTTGCCTGATTTTCGAAAAAAGGGGGAAACACCCCCTAAAAGCTATAGAATCTTAATGAAAATCACACCATCACATTCAGCGTATCAAAGAACCATACTGTAGAGATTTCAATCTCCTATCTGAAAAATTGTGGAATTTTGTTTTTTTTTGCCATAAGAAAGATCACGGATGCGTGTTTTTTTTTTTTTTTTTTTTTTTTAAGGGGTGATTTTATCGACCCAGTGGTCCTAGAATATCGTGGGAGGGCTAATTCGAACGGAAATTCAAAGTTGTAGTGCTCTTTTTAAGTGACTGAAAAAATGGAGGGCAACTAGGCCCCCTCCCACGCTCATTTTCTCCCCAAATCACCCGATCAAAATTTTGAGATAGCTATTTTATTCAGCATGGTCGAAAATATAATAAATATGTCTTTTAGGATGACTGAGTCCCCCAAAGTCCCCGGGGGGAGGGCTGAAAGTTATGAATTTTACCCAATGTTTACATATAGTATTGGTTATTGGGAAGGATACATACGTTTTTAGGGGGGATTTTTTCAGGTAGCAGGGGGGGGGGGGTTATGTGGGAGGATCTTTCCATGGGGGAAGGAACATTTCTATGGAGGGGGTGTGCCGGATTTCCCAGCATTGTTTAAAAACGATCAGAAATTAAATGAAAAAAAAAACAACAAGTTTTTCAACTGAAAGTAAGGAGCAACATCAAAACTTAAAACGAACAGAAATTATTACGTATATGATTGGCTTCGCCTCCTAGTCAATACCTCACTCTTTAAGCCAAAGATTTTTTAGTGCTTTCATTAGAGCTATTTATCCTAATTAACGGCCTTTGTGATTAAGGGGTCATTTTTAAGCAATCGGAACAAAATTTAAATTTCAACGTAAAGAGCGAGGTATTCACTAAAGGTCGAACTCCTTAATAAACGCATTAAAAATATCTTAATATAGATGTTTGTTATGCAAGTTAAATCGTAAGTTATGTAGATTTATTACTAATAAAAACTTTCGTAAATAAAATTAAACAACTTTCGAGAAAGCCATTTAACCAAATAAAAGTAAAATTAATATGCAAATTTTGTTTTAATTATTCATGTACGGTGAGCCAAAATCAAAACCTGAATTAATTCAAAAACGTTCAAAAATTGAATAAAAAAAGAAACAAGTTTTTTTAACTGAAAGTAAGGAGCAACATTAAAACTTAAAACGAACAGAAAGTATTCCGTATATGAAAGGGGCTTCCCCTCCTCAACGCCTCGCTCTTTACGCCAAAGTTTGACTCTGTCTCACAGCTTTATTTTTTAAAACAATAAAAAACTTTAGCGTAAAGAGCAAGGCGTTGAGGAGGGGAAAGCCCCTTTTATATACGGAATAATTTCTGTTCGGTTTAATTTTTTATGTTGCTCCTTACTTTCAGTTAAAAAAAACTTGTTTTTGTTTATATAATCACAACTTAAAACGCAACCTTTAGGAAAAAAAATTTGAAGGTATAATTTTGACGCACCCTAGCTTGAAAACTAGTGCTTTGTATGTTTCTTTTTATTATATATTTCGTGACGCTTTTGTACTATCTGTATTAATATTATCTGTGTTGCTAAGCAAAATTCTTGAAGTGGCTTCGAAAAATATCCAGGATATATCTGACTGTCAGTTCTTCTTAGTAAAATGTATTCAAGCATTTAAATTTTGCCTGATCAAGCTTATTTAGGAGTTTTTTCTTGGTTACTGTATTTGGGAAATCAGACAATTTGGGGAAAATAGACTGTCTTTATATTACAACGCAATAACAGAGTCAGTCAAACCGATAAACATAATTTGAAGAACCGAGAAACTAAAGATTTTTTACTCGAGTTTTAATCTTTGTATGCACGTCTTTCACCTTATAATTGTTTCTCTTTTCTTACAAAGAAAAGCCCAAGCAGTTACATTGACATGAAGCAACGGTAGTTCTAGTACTACTACTGCCAACTCATCATATCACCATGCTGCCTAAGACTTGACACACCTGTGTACGCTCATGCTCCATCCTGCTTATTCACAGCTACGATTTTTAAAACTATCCACCACCAATTCTTCAGTAAAATTCTAGAATATCTTCCTAATACCTTTGAAGCACCCACGTTTGAGAGCCATTCTTGGCCGCTGTCATTACTGTGGTTTCTTGTATCATGATCTTAGTTACGACTGATCTTTCTGTCTGTCTACACTTTTTTCAACATTAATGAAAAAAAGAACTCCTTTGATATCCTACTTTTTGCATCAAATATCCTTGCTAATATTGCTACCTACATAGTCGAAGCTATCCACTACGTCAAGGTATTTTAAAAGCGGAGAAAAACTTTGGAAGATGTTACATGATAGAGTAAAGATCAGTCTATATAAAAACTATCCATTGTTAATTATTACAACAATTGTTGTTTTATGAAGTGGCTACTAATCACAGACACGAGGTAGTGTTTGCCTCGGGTAACTTTGTGTGTCAAAGCCGTTTTTGATCATCAACCTTCTTACCATCTCCGAATTGCTATTTCTGTTCTTGTAAGCGGTATGAACTTTGAAGAATCTCCATCAAGATCCAAGACTGGTTGTGGACTCTACTTATTCATGCCTGCCAAATACTTGCTGAAATTCACACCCACTTTCTTCCGCTTAACTCTCATAAGTCTCTGACTGAATCGGAAGTTCGTCTTCTTTTAAACTTCTGTGCTGAAAAACTGCTGTTACCCTAAAGCAAGTTCATAAGGTCTCTGTCCATGGTTGGCTTGAAAGTTACACCCTCGTCCATTCTTGCTACCCTGTTGAAAGAATATGGGAGTCCATGGTGAATATTGTGCATATTCTTACGAATCGAAAATTCTTTGCCCAACACACTATCGTAAACATCTAGTTGACGAGAAATCCTCAAAAGTTGCATTTAACCAGAATTGTCTTTGGGAAGGATGCCGACATTCTCCTAACGTTACTTCTTTCCTTTTTGCAGCAGAAATCCCCCAAGATGAGTGGCTCGGTCACTTCGAATCTGGCTTCTCTTCGCCTGATCCCTCTCTAGAAACTAAAGTTGAACAGGAACTTGATGATTGTCTTGATGTTCTTCTTCTTCTATTTAACAGCAGGCGGGCTTTTCAGTAATACTATTTAGCCCTTTTCCTTTTGCTTCACTCTGTGGGCTACAGAGCTACTGGCTTGATTGCCTCATATTTATTAGATATTTTCAGATATCTTTCAGTAGATCTTTCGACTCTAGGAGTTTAATTATGAGATGGTAGATGTTGATTTCTATGCTCTGTGTGCAGGTATAGTTGGATAGGCTCTTGGCTGATAGTGAGATTTTGTGGTGTTTGAAGCATTTTAACACTTTACAAAGCAAGATATGTTGTGCAGACGTCAGCTTATTACATTCAAATAGGCAATGGTCAATTGTTTCATTATTCATATTACAATGCCTGCAAAGAGGGGACAGGGGAATTGAACCACTTGAATTAGAAAACTTATACGAGAATGCAAGAAAATTTAGTCCATTTGTTCCAAACCGAATTCTATGGTAAATTTTAGGAAAATACTTATTGGGAAAGGGGGAAAGGATATGATTATTCTTATTAAAATTAATATCTGATAATCTCCATCGGTAAATATCTCTAATCGGGATTGGTCTCCCACTTGGCTGGTCAATATTTATAGCATTTTTTGCTATTTCATCAAACTGATAATTACCACTTATGCCAGAGTGGCTAGGAATATACTGAAAATAAGTTCTTATGCCACTTGAAGCAAGTTTATCAATAATACTGAGACAATGATAAGTGTCAATGTCCAACTTATACTAAGGAGCTGAGGCCAGCAACTCAAGGATTGATATAGAATCGGAATGTACTATAATATTATTTGAATTTACAATCATAGGTTGGTTTTCCTTAAGGTGTTCTAATGCCATGATTATGGCATTTAACTCAGCAGACATTATATATACATTATTATATAAACTCTCTGCCATTGCAATTTTCAGGTGGGGAAGAAAAGCACCACTTGCTACCTTCTCATTCATTTTTGACACATCAACAAATATTTGGAAGTGGTTTTTATAAGTAGTTGTATTAAGTTCAGCAAATTTTTTCTGGACAAAAGCAATGGGGGTTAAATCTTTATTCCACTTTGAGAAATTTATTATGGGACTTGACCAATTCCATGGAGGGGAATGGGGGAAAGTAGGTGCAATAGACTTTGCTGGTACGAGGAACTTCTTCTGAATGTTGGCATACTCATCTGCAATGCCTCTATACATGGCTGGATTTCTTAACCAATTATATAGGGCGTGTGAGCTATTTGATTCAATTTTTGTAAGATGTTTTGTCAAGAGAAAGCTACGTCTCTCCCTTATTGTTGTTAATCCACTCCCCATAAGCAGAAACTTGGGGCTTGTGGGTTTCCTAAGACCAAATATGAGACGTATTATATCATTTTGTGTTGCTTCAATTTTTTGCATCTGGGTCTTTGCACATGCACCATAAACGATGAGCCCATAGTCAATATGGGGTTTTATATGTGATTTGTAAAACTGGAGTAAGGTTTTCTCCTTACAGCCCCAGGGTGTGGAAAAAAGTCTTTTTAGTATATTTGTTTTTTTTTATAGCATTTTTTTATTGTGTTTGAGATGTGGAGGTGGAAATTAAGTTTTTAGTCAAGCATGAGACCTAGGTAATTAATATGATTATCTTCTGGAATAGTTGTTCCATTTAGAGTTAGTTTTGCATTAACATGGTTCCGCTTTCGGTGAAATTGGATTATTTTTGACTTGGTAGGTGCAATGGGTAAATCTGATTGTTGAGAGAATTTTTCAAATTGGAAAAGTGACTTTTGCAGATTTGACTTTGCTATCTCAAAGGTTTTGCTAGATGACCATAGCACCAGATCGTCAGCATATTGAAGATTCGTGTGGGGGAGGTTCATGTCCCAGAGATATAGGGCAAAAAGGAGGCAACTGAGGACTGCTCCCTGAGGTAGGCCTTTGGTTATTGTCTTTTTGGGTGAAGAGGCTGAACCAACACAAACAATGACACTTCCCACTTCTATGAAGGATTTTATAAAAGATACTAGCTCAGGGGGTAGTCCAAGGATTGCAAGTTTGTTTAAAAGGATTTGGTGGTTCACATTGTCATATGCCCCTTCAAAATCTAGGAAAGCTGCAACTAGGACATTATTTTTTGAGAATGATTCATTTATTGCATTTGTTAGCAAAATGAAAGCATCTGTTGAGGAGTGGTGTTTCCTGAATCCAGTTTGCGTGTGAGGGATCATAGTATTTTTTTAAACAAACCAGAGGAATCTGTAATAGATCATTCTCTATTATTTTCGCCATCACAGGAGTAATCATTATGGGCCTATAGGACTCAGGGTTATCTTTGGGTTTATTTTTCTTTAGGATTGGTAGGAGGGACGAACATTTCCATATATTGGGGAACATAGAAGATGCCCAAGTGTGATTATAGCAATTTAGCAGTTCCTGTTTGTATGAAGGGGTGAGATTCTTTATCCATGTAGGGTGTATATTGTCATAGCTGCTGCTAGTTTTGGTCCTAATATGATGTATTGCATTATTCATTTCCTGGATTGAAAATCGACTAGTTATATACTCAGATCCTGAGCGTAGTTGGTAACTTGGGTTCATAGGAAATGGGGATATTTTGCTTTGATTATTTGATGTTAGCTTATTAACAAATAGAATTGCAAATAGCTTAGCTTTTTCATTATCATTGTCATAATGGGTATTATTATGTATAAGCTCATACAGGAGTGGGTTGGGGGAAGTCTTTCCCACAGATGTGGCTTATGACTTTATGTATAATTGGCTCATGTGTCTCTCTGGAGAGATTATTTGCAAAATTATTCCAGTATTTATATTTAGCATCTATTATAGTCCTTTTTAGATTAGATTCTGCTTGTAATTTTTTCAAATATGTAGTAGGTGATGGTTTTTTTATGAATGCTCTCCTAGCTGCCTTTTTGTTCTCCATTTATTTTGGCACTCATTTGTCCACCATGCTTTGGGAATGTGTTTAGGGAAGGTTTTTTTGGGTGTTATCCTGGGGATAGCTTGATTAGCTGTATTTATTAGTAAAGATGCTAAGACTTCAGCATGTGTGTCAACTGTTGTGTTTGAAATGCATGAATTTTGGGTGAAACTTGTAATTTCATCATTTAGCTTATTTTGGAACATAGACCAATTTGCTTTAGTGTTGATATATTTTGAGGTGTGTGATCGGGTTTCAGCAGGTTCATTTAGGGAGCAAACTATAGCAAAGTGGTCAGTACATAGACTATCTATTTTATTTATACAAATTTTATTCAAAATATTTAACGACACAATTTGTAGGTGAATTGTAGAGAATCTGCCACTTTTGGGGTTGAAATATGTATTCAGGTTTGGAGGGGTAGCAACAGCTAATTCAATATTATTTGAAGTCATATGCGCAATCCATTTACAAGGTTTATTTGATGGTTTAGTCCCTCCAAAAAGGCTGTGGGCATCGAAGTCTGCAAATAATGATATTTTTTAACATATTAGAATTATTTATACAATTAAAGAAATCCATGGCATCTGTAGTTTGGCCATTAGGGTTATAAAAGCTTATTATGTAGGTTTTTGTATTATTCAGCCAAACACTGATACCAATTGCATCAACATCATTAGCAAAATCTGGAAAGTTGATGCCACAGAATTTTATATTATTTTTAACTATTAAAGCTACTCCACCTCCTTTTCTCTCTGATGATCTATCCTTTCTCAGGATAGTATATCCGTTGATTTTGGGTTAAATGAGTGTCCTGGAGGCAAGCAATATTAATGGAATTATTATTCATTAAAGATATTAGTTCATTTAGCTTATTTTTTGTGAGTGATCTTACGTTCCACTGGAGTATTGATATGTGTTGTGTTGTTGATATATTTTTCATATGACTGTGTATCAATGTTCAGCTTTGTTAATAGTAAAGCGAGATCTTTTTTTTTGCTTGAATGAGCATATCATCAGGGATGTAGATTTTTGCCAATTCTGCAATGATTTTTGTTTTCTGTCGTTGATGTATATTCATGGCCTGAACTTCATTACAGTTTAGAATGAATAAGCATATATTTGGGGATTACACGTTCAGTTGTGCATCCTGTTTGTCAGTTAAGGGATTAATTCCTGGTAGTGTTACTGGTTTGTTTCTTCTTGGGAGAGGGAGCCAGGCTGACCACAACTCTCTGGGCAAGGAGGATTAGGGACTTAATATGTATTTCGTATCGTGAATCGATCTAGTGGGCTTCGAACATGTTGTTTGATATGGGGTATGGGATACCTGGAGGGCGTGTGACTTGGGGTTTTGGTTGGTATCATTGAAGGCTGTATTTGGTCTTTTTGGTTAGCATGTTCTTCCATTGCTGCAAAGGGGTATGGAATGGCGTTCTATGTTGCTATTTGGAGTGTTAGTGCTTTTTTCTTATATGCAGGGCATAGTGATTTATTGGTAGATTCATGTGGGCCTTTGCAATTGATACATGTAGGCTGAGTGTAGTTGCAAGTTGTCAACTCTTTAGGATAGAATGCTTTACAATTACTACACTCTAGAAGAATTTCATTGCATTTGTTTGTTGTGTGTCCCAGTTTGAGACACTTCTGACATTGGATAGGCTTTGGTTTGTATTCCTTGTGTAGTTTCATTTGCCAACAAAGTGACGACTTTTCTGGGATATTAATTTTTTCCTTTATCTCAAATGCGAAACATCAATTTGTTTTTAGGCCATTAGAGCTATATTTACCAAGTTGGGTAACTTCCTCAATAGGGAGTGGGCTTCAGGATCTATCTTAGAGCCCTTCTTTTAACTCCTGAATTGGTATTTCTAGGGGAACATTATAAACTACTATTTTTGTGGGGGATTCTTTTGGGTTCCATTTAGATGCATTAATTGGGGTATTCAGAAGGGATTTTAGATTAATTATTGTGTCTGCTGATTTCTGATCTTGGACAGCTATTAGCAGAGATCCATCACGGTGAATATTAAGAGAGAACATTGATTTTATCAATTTGAAAATTGCAACTCTTATTGCAGCAGTCTTTTTTATTTCAAAGGGGGTAATAGGAGAAATTTTAAGGTAAATTCCTAATTTTTGGGAGGGAGGATCTTGGGCAGGGAGAGGGGAAATGCTTTTGATAGGGGAGTTTTTTTTCCTTTTTTTAGAGCTTCTAGAAAGGACCTCTTGAAGCCCACTATCATCATTTATAGTGACATTAGCCCCTACACTAATCATTGTCCTATTCTCAGAATTGGAGCTATCATGTGAACTTTGTGATAGTCTGCTTGACCAGCCAATATGGGTATCAGTTTCACTGGTATTTGGGGTGTGATCTGGGGTTAGTTTTTTTTTGGAGGACTTCTAAGCATTGCCTATTGGAATAAGCTTTAAACTAAAACAAGAAAGGATATTACAATTATAACAAACCGTCTGCACTCTACTGTGGGGAAAAATTCAGGATCAAAAGAAACACCACAGTATGGCCCTGAGGAGGATTTGAGCACGATTGGTTCGGTACAACTACTGATTAAATGAGATAATAATTCACAAGAAATTTATTTTAAATTTCTTAAAATGTTGCTATGTTCTTGGATCGGAAAATTTTGTTGTTTCTTGTTCTTCTGGTGGAAAAGTGATTAACTGCCCAAAACAAAAATCCCATGATATTGATGGAGTCAGCGCTCTGCAAACGAAAGCGGTGGTCGTGCTCTGGTGGAGCATTTGAACCATCTTGTGTAGGTGGTGTTCGTTCAGGGAGTCGTATCTTTAACCTTTTGGAAAAGAGATCTTAGTTCCACCACCCCAAGATTCAGGTAAACCCATATCCTTATGCACTTCATTCTGATCTATTATTATTTCCCCAATACTCTGCAAACTTTTTAAATTATTATTTATTGATGAGTTGGAGAAAAAACGTGACACTCGTCCCTAACAATTTTAGTTCAACTCGGTATTGGTTGCATAGATTCTTTATTAACAGTTAGAAATACATTGGTTGGAGCCCAAGTTCAACTTCTGACCTTATTTTAGTTTTTTCTTTTCTTTTTAGTGTTATAAGATGAATACAATGGTTTTGGCCTATAATTCAATTAAGAAAATCAGATCTTTTTTAATTACTATGATCATTACTCATCACATGTCAATCCCTTGGTACCTCCGTTATTTAGACAGTTGACCGTACTGTCTAATTTGACCGCACTGTTCTATGCCTAGGCCTCCCTACCGGCACCTCTATTCTTAATATTTGCAGTCTTCTGATCGCTTACATTTCTCGCCGAACATCTTCCTCCTATGCCTCCGTTGTTACCGACGTTGCTTCCTGTGACTTCCGTTGTCGTCGTTTCAAACGTTTTCACGCGTCGTAAACGCATCTTTACGATGCCTTCTTTCATAACGTCTAATCATTTTGCTGATCGATTATTTTTCTCCGTAAACTAAGCGAATATCTCTAATTACTGCATTCAATATCATCGTCTTTCTTATAAATGAGTTTAATTCAAGTTTTCCTGAAGTCACTAAGTACTTCCCCTTTATATATATATAAAAAAAAAATTTAGATTTATCAGAATCTCTTCTCCAACTTTGTAACCACCATAATATGGTGGTTACAAAGGACTATTAAAAAAAGCCATATACCATATTACCAGTACCTTAACCTTTAATATTTTCAATAGTTTTGATGCCATCTCTAACTCCTCTCAACTAAAGAAGTCTTCCTGCGCTTTTAAGTATCAACAGCTCTCTAAATATTTCCTTATATTATTTTTTACACTTATCATAGATTTATACATTCTCAAAATGTTCCACGCACCCCTCCTTAACACTGTCTTTATCATTCTTATCTTTAGTCGAGGACTAGTTCAGATTGACTACGTCGTTTCGGTTTCTTAACATGCCAACACAATATCTTACTATTGTTCTGTATGGCTCTATATTTTTAATCTCCAGTAATCTTATCCATGCCATCTATTTTATATCTTTTTTATTCGTAATTTAAGGTCTTTCATATTTAAGTGCTATTTTCACAGGATCTATCGCCCATAGCTTCTTGGCAAAACGTTTTCGTCTTCTATCCAGCTTAAAGCCTTTTCGCCAACATTGCTTACGGCTTTTCTAATTATCCTCCCTAAGGTGTCTTTTGCTACATATAAGCATAAGTATTAAAAAAAGTATTTATCTTTACTTCTCACTGAGCTTGGTAGAGATTCAAAGACTCCTTTTGGTAATGTGCTCCAACGAATATAATTTAAATACCGTCACCAAATCCCCCTAAAAGATAAACTAGGACATAAGCTGTTATGACAATAGCTTTTAATCCACACTGAGTCTGGTTAGATTCGACGACCCATTCTGAAAAACGTCTTGACCATAGGAGATTTGGTTGCCCTTTTTTTACCCTTTACCTGGTCAGAATGGTCCCTGACTTAAAAAAATAGTAAAAGTAAATCTAACTCTGCTTGTGTCAAAGTTTGGCTGATATCCTACAACCCTTTCTGGCTCTTCTTCCAATTATATATATTTAAAGATTTCGAACTAGATCCTTCTCTTTAAAAGACATAACTGATCATAAGCTCTTACTTTCCACCAAGTTTGGTTGATATCTGAGAACACTTTCTGGCACAATCCTTTTAAAAAGAATTGAAAACCCCCTCACCCCACATAGATTGGACTAGGTACGAATCCCCTAAAGGCAGAATTAAAATATCCACTCTTACTGTTCACCAAAGTTCCTAGACATCCTAATGGCAAAATTTGAGGGATTGCTTCCTCTTTCTTCAGACCCACCAAACAGCATTAACTTTACATAAACTATCATTTCCCATTATGTTTGTTTAAGATACGGCCGCCCGGTTTGGTAAATGTCTTGATGAAAATAATTTAGCGACTCCCCCATTCCTAAGCTTCCAAGACTGCATACTACCTCCCAGAAGCTATCTAACTTCCGACCATCTTTAGCTGAGGTCCAATAACCTATTCTGCTGGATATTCAGATGAAAAAAAAATTGAAAGCCCCTCCCATTCTCCTACCTTATTGAAAATTATTCAATAAGTTGAGGCTAATTCTGATATCTAAAGCTAAGACATCCAGTACATTAGCTCTTACTTCTCTCTAAGTTTCCTTAAGATCTGGCAATTTTTTTATGTCATCATGAAAAAATTTGGTCCCCCTCCCCCATATTGTTTGGACCGGTAATGAACTCCCAAAAACGCAAATTCGACATTTACTTTTACTTCTTCTAAACTTGGTTGAGACTTGACCAAATTGTTCTGGCAGATCTTTTGATGATAAGAGTTTAAGGATCGTTTCCTCCAACAATCGTCAGAATGGATAGAAACCTCTTGAACTGCAGCTAGGACACTTATTTTTATTTCAAATCAAATTTGGCTTAGGTTTAATAACCTCTTCTGAAAGACGCTCTAGTGACAGACATTTAGGGATTTCTCCCAAGTAAAGTTTGTATGGAGTACGGATCCGCAGAATTCATTACTAGGATACTGGCTTTTACTTACTTCCCACAAAGTTTGGGTGACTTCCAGCCATGTTTTCGGGTAGATGTCTTACTGACATGCATTTAAGGCTTATCCTTCTCCGCAAAGAATGGATTGTGTCCTGAAACCCGAAAGGACTAGCTCGAAAAGTTACTCTTATTTCTCACTAAAGCTGTTTGAGATTTGAAGACCTCATTTTGTTGTTATATTCCCATGACAGGAATTTATTCCCTCCCCCCGCGTCATAGAGCCTGGATAAAGCATGGACCTTCAAAATGTACAAGTATAATATTTACTCTTACTGTCGACGACGCTTGGCTGAGATTCTTATAACCTCTTCTAGATATTCTGATGAGGATTTAGGGACCGTTCTCATTTCACTCTGAAATCGACAGATTACGCTCTGATCCCCAAAAAAGATACCCATTGCATTACTTGTTATTTTTGCCTTAGTTTTCTCAAGGCCCAATGGATTTTTCTGCTATAAAAGGTATTTGTTAGCAGTTTGAAAATTCTATTATTTAGCTTCCTTGCCTCATGTGCCACGTGGGTCATGTCATCCCTGGAAACATTTTATGTAACTTTTGGCTATTCTCAGCAAAATTGCTCTCTGGAATTTTCGATTCGATGCTGTGAGAGTTTGCATACGTGCCTGGTGGGAAAGGGGCCAAAGGAGAGACTGGTTGCCTCTAAACACGTTAAGCCCGTAAAAAGAACACGAGAACTTAGACCACCCCTTCCATGTAAAGAGGTTTGAGGAAAAATTATTAAAACACATGAGACGCTTCGCTCTTTGCCAGGGCAACGCCAATGAATTGACTCTCGATTCGCGGGTATATTCTCCACATAGAACAGGGGGCGTACCAGCTGTGCAAGTTGTAAATAATGGCATGATTTCAGTTTAAAAATGTTTATAATGTCCTCCTTTGGACTAAAATGTACCTTTGAAGCCTCTGTTTGTGTGACTTCGTACCCTTCTTCCTGGCGTACCACATATTTTTCTTCTCCTGGATGACATATTTTCTTCTGTTTTTTTTTTTAATAGTATTATTAAACCAATCATCGTAAAATTTGAGCCCCTTGGTGCCTGTTGCCCCGGGCGAAAAGTGTGGTTTGGTCCCAAAATTTGTTTACCCACTCAACGTGGGCATTAGGTATCAGCTGTTGTGATCAGATGAGCCTTTTGCTAGCTTTGGCAGATTATCGCTTCAGTATGATAAGATAACAAAAAAAAAAAAAAAAAAAATAAGAAATTTTTATTAAAAAAAAAAGCTGATTCGTACGTGTTTTGGTAAAAAATGACAGTAAAAAAATGAGTTAAATCGTGAATAGATAAAAGTCAATGGAACTCATAAAAGAGGGAGAACTTATAATAAATATGATTTATTATCATGGGGACTTAAAATCTCTCGGCATTTATAGAAAACACGCCTCTTTGGCTTACATATTCAAAAACGGTAAAAAAAAACCAGCTGGTTTTTTAGGAGTGTTTTTTTCTTTAATCCAATCTCCTTTGACTCTTAAAAAGGCCACTAGAACTTTCAATTTCCAGTTGAATGAGCCCTCTCCCTAGTTTTTACCACCTCTTGTTTATAAAGTGGCTGGGGGTAAAAAGTGAATACATCGGTCCTAAGTGTGCCTTGAGTAGGAGCACTTGATATAACTTTTTGATACAACCAAAAAACTTGTTCTTGGAGAACTGGTGTGAAATTTTGCTAAAATTTTTGTCCACGAGACGCGTATACCAAGATTACGGTTTTCTTTTTATATCATTGTGAGGAAAATAGTATAGAAAATAATTTTAATAGCTAATGAAATGTGTTTTATCTCTGAGAAATTGGTGTGTATCAAGTTTAATTTTTGTTAAAGGCATGATGTATTTGGAGAGTAAACGGTTCGTTCACAGGGATTTAGCTGCAAGAAATATCTTACTTTCTACAAAATTGCATGTTAAGATCAGTGATTTTGGCCTATCTCGAGCTTTGGGTCAAGGAGAATCATTTTATCAAGCTTCTCAAGGTGGAAGATGGCCAATAAAATGGTACGCTCCAGAGTCTTACTCGGGTGTATTCTCTAGTCAGAGTGATGTTTGGAGCTATGGAATTACAGTCTGGGAGATGTTCTCATATGGTGCGTCTCCTTATGGATCTTTGAATGGGAGTCAGGTAGGTTTTCATTCCTTAATAAATAATATTTATTTTATTAGTAAAATGGTGATTTATGACACTAATGCGAAAAAATCTTCGTTTTTTTTATTTGATATTGATAAGGGGCCTGCTGATTTCACTAAGTTTTGTAACACAGTTCAGAAAAGGTGGTTGCAATTGCTGAATTGACATGAATAGCGGCATATTTTCGTTTTTGAATAGTATACTGTAAAACTAGCAATTGTTGGTTCATTCTTACAATTTGTTAGAAATTTTAGAAATTCTTAGAAATTTTTTTCAGTCTCTCGGATGGATTAAAATCACTTTAGATTGAATACGTGTATATCGATTTGAGGTTCAACTGACCATCATTGTGGTTTGAGCCATCCCTATGAAGGAAACCCCAGTATCCTCCTCCTGTGTGTATTTATGGTTAAAATTGCGCGACGAATCTGTTTAATGTAATTTCCTGTATTGACATTGATGAATCCAAAAGTTTCAAGTTCCAAAAGAATTTTCCAGTGATCCCATTTTGCTTAGCGATCAATTAATCTGGTTCATTTCGAAAACTTTATGTCTGATGAAGAAAGATTATAACAGTAAAATTTTACATTTAAGGTCATCTTATGATATCGGACTTTTGCTAGTTTAAAATAAAAATAATCTACTTCAGCATATAGATATAAGTAGAATATTCTAAGATCCCTTACTTTCTCTACTATTTTTATTTTCATACTTTCCCTTTTCTGCTCAATTTTGCATGTAAAAGGAGTGGGAATACACTTAGCACCATATTTTCTGTAGTTTCTATGTAACTCGCCTGTTTTCCTACTGTTTTAATGCATTTTGGTGCTATTATATTTAATGGAGAACTAGTTAACAAGCTTTGACGCAAGTCAACTGGATATTATTACAAATTTGCCATCTAATTGCGGACTATATTGATGTAAGAAAATGTTTGTGCTGCGGTGAATCTAAAAAGGGCGCAGAAAGTAAGCTTGGCGAGATTCCTCGTCGATTGCTAGTTTCATAACGTGTCTCTTGGCAATTTTGACGTGACTGTCTTGGCAATCTTGATCATCCCTTAGTTCTATGGCCATCTACCTTAGTTCTACCCTAGGATGGATGAATGGATGGATGGATGATGGACAAAATCCAACAACAAGTGAAAATGACATCATTTCTTATACAATAATGAAAAAGGCTTATGCCAGCTTTGCCGCCACTCACTCAGACTACCTGTCTTGGCTTTGTCTCCAATTCGCCAATGGCTTAATGGCAACTTGATTTTAATTCAATTTTGTCTTGTTTTGGCAATTCTTTAATTCTGTCTTGGCCTTTTCTCCAATTAGCCATGGCTTGATGGCAACTTGATTTTAATTCAATTTTGTCTTGTCTTGGCAATTCTTTAATTCTGTCTTGGCTTTTTTGCAATTAGCCATGGATTGATGGCAACTTGATTTTAATTCAAAATTCAGCTTCTTCATGAAATAGGAATTGCACCTGCCAAAATTGACCACCTCCAGCTTTTAATGTACGAAAATAGGGGACGATAACTTAGGTCTACGTTGTATCCATAAGAGGTTTGCCACCTTCTTATGAGGCCTGCTGAAACAGCTGTAGGCTTTGTCTAACAAGTGACCTACTACTTTGCCTGACTCCTAAGAACTGCTCTAAAAAGGTAGCCAGGCCGTGTAGACAAATTAAAGGCACATAGTTATAGGGAAGAGTTTGCTCATACCTTGCAAGGTATTACGTCACCACTTTACAACAGACTTAGTCATAATTTTTTGGCGTTATTGTCAGACCGCATTTTTTAAAGGCAGGTAAATGACATGGCTGCTGAATCGAGGACTCAACTATTCCCTGCAAGACGGAACCAGTATGGCAAGGTTTCTACTACAGACTTACAGGCATGGTTGTGACTACCTGAAAATGGTAACAGAGTCAGGTATTTCTTTTATATGAAGTAGCAATTCCTCCTCAATTGACTTTTCTTCTACACGGTTTTAAGTTTACGGTTTCTAGGGGCTAAGGTTTGTTCTTTGTAGGCTGCCCCTAAGTGACAACCATATAAGGGAACCTAAATAGCGACGAAGACCACACTGCCTTTCCATCACAAACATTAAAAACAAGAAGAAGAATTGGGAATTCTTTTTTTAAGACAGTGGAATTTTGGGTAAAATGAAATTAGGTTTTTTTTAGATCGCCTTAATACATATAATAAAAGTTTACAGTTTACCTTAGAAATTGAAATTGCAAATAAAATCTCATTCCTAGATGTGTTAATTATTCGTAGCTTAGATAATCAGTAAATCAACACAAAACAATAGATATTTACCTTTTAAATCAAACCACTCCCCACAAGTTAAAAGAGCTGTCGTAATCTCTCTCGTCGATCGTGCCCTAAACGTTTGTTCTGATTCCCTCATCACAGCAGAAACAAACTTTATCAGGCACATACTTTTTGGAGATGAGTATCCTATTTTATTTATTTATAATACAAATAACCGTAGACTGAAAAGACAATCCCGTAGAATCAATGGTAGTTTACCATATGAGAATCCCGATAAGCCCTCAAATATAGTGTACCTCCCGTGCATCCCAAAAATCACAATGAATCTTAAAAAAAGTTTGCACACAAAATAATCTGTATGTAGTATTTACCAATAATTTAAAAATCATAAATTTCCTAAATTCTGGTAAAGATAAAACCCCAGTGACTCGCCAAAGAGGGGTCTATCAAATACAATGTGACTGTGACAAATACTATGTAGGTATAACTCACTAGAATTTTGAGGAAAACCTACACGAGCGTAAAGATGATATCACCAAAGCTCTAAATTCTAATATTGCTAATGTTTCTTTTGATTCTGCTATGAGCAGCTATGTATTTGAAAATCCGAGCCACAAAATACTTTTTGAAGAATCCGCCCTTATTAGTAATCACCAAGGCATAATACAGGTAGTTCGAGAAGCAATTGAAATCAGACTTAAGATTAATAATAATATTTCCTTAAATAGGGACTTGGGGGAATATTCACTAAATGTTCAACACGAATTTAATTAAAAATGATCTTATAAAATATTTTAAAAAACCAGAAGACATTAACACAGAACCAGTTACAAAAGACCTTTGAGGCTAGCTGCCAAAATGGCAAGATTAGCAATGAAAACGTGTTTTTAATTATTTTTCTTTCATTTCAATGAATTGCCTTGTTTCATCTCACTTTATTTATCATTCCTGGTTGAACTTCGCTGAAGCAAGGATGCTGGGACTGTTTTAAAAAATATTATCTATGGTTTAATGGTCGTATGTTATTGTAAGTCTCTTTTCTTTTATATATTTATATTTTGCCGAGGACGGCCCTTGGATATAGGGCCGAAATATTCATTCAAATTAGAATTCGACTGTCTTGTGAGAAGCATTCTCTATTGTTCTTCTTGTTTTTGATGTTTATAAGGGAACCTATTTGTCCCTGATCAACGGAGGCTGAATCCGGGTTTGGTATACTTAAGGAAGGGATGGCCTACCCCTACATAATTAATGTTACTGGGCCTTGTGGTCATCCTGATTGATTCAGGAGGGTGGCCGCCACAAAGGCCTGAATGCATGGCGTGCTTACCCATGAAGACCTCTCTAAGATGGCAATCACAAAGATTGAGGTTATCACTGTTGTTCTCGGGACTTGGGATAGTTAGGGAAGACCCATTCTGGGTATGTAAAATTCACTTAGATTTTGCCAAAAGTAACATCCTCTAGAAAATAAAAGATTCGATCCCAAAAGTAACTGCAAACCAAAAAGTAGATGCAAGAATAAAATTCTCATATAGGAATTCTCTTGGGGATAGTGTAATTCCAGGTGCCATGAAGTTCAGTTGAAACATCTTGACATTAATATATACTATGCGTAAACATAAAAAAACTTACATTAATCCTAAAAATATACGAACACAAAGTCCAAGTATTAGAAGGTGAAGTGTCTTGGGGAAAACATTCGAATTCTGTGTGTCGTGAAACTTGCTTCAGGTATCCTGAAGGTTGGAAGTCCTTCCATTGTTGAGTATTTGCCAGTACTAATTAACCAGCATGTTGCTCCTTTTCCTTGGCTTCACAGCCTTTGGGCCATCTTCTTATAGAAGTCTGCTGCACATTGGCCTGTCCCTGGCTTTAGGGCCTTATTTTTGTTGCGCGTGCTTTACCTGGTTTTCCGGACAGCATACTATTTCTTTGAAGTTGGGATCCACTTTATCCCTTTGGGGGTACTAGGCCTGCCTAGACCTTGCTTGAAGGTCGACCTGGCTGTCGTTCGATTATCCATCCACGGTTGGACAAGAGAACTCGATGGGAAGTGGTAACTAGACACTTGGTTGCAGGCTATGTTGTAGGTCAGAGATCTTGGCCATGATGCACATGAAAATAGTAAGCTATTTTAGTAGTTGGTTGATATTGAATAAGAGGTAGGTGCATGTGGGTTTTAGCCCACTTTATTTAGATTATTCTGATATGTTTTGTCCTATGGAACTCTGCATACCATATAGAGAACATGACATTAATGGGGAGGCAAAACTATCCCAAAGTTAGAGCATGTAGCTTATTTGGGTGTTGCAGAAACATTTTTAGTAGATGGAATCACTATCTAGACGTTTTGAGAGTTAGGGTTCGAGAATATGCCTGAAGTCTTATTGTTAAGAAGATTCAATCGCTTAAATTAAGAATAAATAGGAATGAAATGGCAATGCTATCAAATACGAAAATTGTCAAGTGGATAGCTCTACCTACCAATGTAGCATTATTAGTAAGGAAGGTGAATGCTGTGATGCTTTAAAAATTAGATTAGGCAAGGAGGAGGATGCTTTTTCACAGTTGAACAAAATTTGAAAGACTAGGAAGACTAGCATTAAAGCAAAAATTCGGATTCTAGATGCCAAACGACCGTAGTCAGATATGTTTCTGAAATGCGAGTGCTCTGAAGAAATCAAGAAGATTTATTTGCTATTTTGCAGACGAATTGTCTGAGGATAATTTTAGGTTCTCATGTGGGTAACTATATCCGACAATAGGATCTACGGAAAAGTAGTTCCACTCTGCTGTTTAGGTATATGACGGAAGAAGGATAAAGATAGTTAAGATTCGTTTATGGATGAAGAATGATGGGCTGCAAATGGTTTTGATTTTTCGTAAGCCAGCAGGGGTCAAACGAAGAGCACGCCGTCTTCCAACGGAGTGGAGAAACAAATATTCTAAAAAAAAAGATTAGGTCGGGAATTTCATGGCAGGGAGCAAAGATTGAAGCTATGAATATAGAGTGGGGCGACGGAGTAGCGTTTGCAAGTATTTGACCTTGGGTTGTTTTGTGCCACGATGATTTGCTAGTGGCAATAGAAGCAATATATAAGAACAGTAATAATTTCAAAAATGATAATGATAGCAGAGGTTCAATAAAAGTAGAATTAGTAAATATACTTCTGTTGCGCTATGAATAAAACTTGTAACTTAAGGAACCTAAACCTTTGGGAATGGAGCATATCGTTGAGGTCATATACCTTACATAGTTTATATTTTACAGCAATTGTAACTTTTGGCCCATTTATCGGTACATTTAATGAAACAATCTTCCATGCCCAATTAAGATGTGTCTTATTTTGCTAAGACAACAATGGAGAAGAGAGGCTCTTTGAATTAAAAATACGTTCTTATACCCAAATTTGGACGGTAAAATCATTCCTGAAACTTTCATTTACCTAGCTTAATAACTCTATTAGTTGGCAAAAAGTCACTATTCTTTACTTTTACCTTCGTTTGTAATTTCACATCATTACATGCCAACATATTTAGAGATAAGCTCAAATAGTCCTTTTTTGTATATAAGATAAAAGAAACTAAAGAGGCTAGAAAACCTGGACATAGTTCTTACGCTTAACACGACTGAAATGCTTAAAACAGTTGTGTCAGGCATTCGAATGACTACTAAATTAGTGAAATAGCTCCATGTTAGGAGGATCATTTCCCTTCCTTTTCCTATGTTTTTGTGCTCTAAATTAACCCTTAAACCTATTAAAATACTCAAGAAACATTCGAGAAGATATCTCTAGAAGAAACCTCTATCCCAAATTGGATGGACTCATAATTGGTTTATAAACCTATGTTACCAAGTAGAATTTATTCTAATTGTCAAATAAAATGCAGCTAAGGTTGATATTCTAGGAAATTCTCCCTTCAGTGCAAAAAAAGATTAGAGGCAATCTTCGCGCTATTTTATCCAATTTACTCCAAAGTTGGAAAAAAACCCAGAAGATCTTAATTATAGAAATCTTCTAGTTTCTACCTAATATATTGGGAAGTGTCTGTATCTTAAGAGAAATCCGTTTATTTTCATATGTAAAAACACCAAAGGGGTAAAACCAACTAACAAGTCGGGCTAGCTCAGATGATAGATTATTAGACTCCCAATCACAAAGGGTTCGAAGCTTTTTTTTCAGACGATAAACGTAAAATACTGAGAATATATGTCTTTTATACAAAATAGCAAAAATGATGACAATGTGAGCAGCACTAGGAAATTTACTTGGTGAAAGTGTTGATGAACTCTCCTTGAAAACTGTGGAAATTGTAACATTTTCAGGTATTTTTTTATATAAAAGAATAGCCATTGATCTGATAGTTGGATGCTTTTGGATGTTTTGGACACATATGCTAGTAAAATGATAACGCATTATTTCTTCCTTTTTTAATTAACATTGTAATAACCCGATTATTGATTAAAAATAAGTGTAATAAGTCATAAAAAGCAAAAACTTGACAGAAGCTTATGAATAGTAAATTGCTATATCCAATATTTGGGGAGGGGGTTGTGGGGACTTCGAAGCATTGATAGCATTAATGACCATTTCCAGGCGCGAATCTACAGTATTTGTCAATGGGGGGGGCAAGAGGGGTCCATTGTTGGATATTCAAGGAGCATGGGCTATATAATAATTTTTTATCCACATCATTGGAGGGGCAACTGCCACCCCCCCTCCCCTTGCCCCTCCTAAACGACGCCCCTGACCATTTCATTTGGAAAGATGTACCACACTGAATAGATAAAAGAACTAATGTTGAAATTTTACACTTTTGGACAAACATAAATGAATATTAGCGACTTAAGAATCTTATAAAAAATAATGATTTTGTTTTTGTTGTGTCTAGAATTAAACGACAAAAAACAACATTAAAAAAAAGAAAAGAATCAGCCGTAATAGTTTATCAGCTAAAATTGTTTGAACAGCTTTATTAAAAAATCAAGTTACAAAATACCTTGTGGCAGCGTGTTGGGTAAGGCCGTGACTCTGAATTATGGGTTCTCCGGTTCAATCCCTCGTGTCACAAGGAAAGTGAATGCCCGAAATGATGTTTCCTAATTTTTTCCTTTTGTTTGAATAATGTTCCTATATCTGTTAGTATATAGCTTGAGACGATATTTTGTACGTAAATAAACAATGCAAAAAATTATAACCGTCACAGTTTTAAATTCTTCATTAATTTTCTTTACAATTAGACAAAAATACAAGGTTCAGTTTCATTGGCTTGAAAGTTCTAAAATTCTTATTTGTGTTACGTAACAATTTTACTAACAATTATGTTTCCATGAGCGAACGAAATTATTTGCTAACATTGTTGAACAATTTCCCTAAAAAACTGAATAGTTTTGGAGGAACTTGAAGCGCAATATTCAAAAATCGACACTGCAGTGAAACAGAGTGACTAATTTCAATACTATAGACCTTGATAGAGAATCCATTGCTGCTATTTTCTTACAATTAGCAAATGCTTTTCTTGGTTACCTACAACTATCTTAATAAAAATGCTATGCGGCCGTGCTCAATATTTTTTCCAAGTTTATTTTCTTTTTTATTTCCTCCCCAATTAATCTGTTTCAGAGAATTGACCGTTTTTTCTTAACTAACACTTATGTTTCCACGAGCTATCAGAAAATTGTTAGACAACAAATTTAGTGAGGAGTTGAACATCATAAATAAGGCTATAAATCCTAAAGTAAGTGATAGCATACTCAGAAGGCTCTCTTGAACCTACAACTAGTCAGTTTGGGTACATAGGTTGAGAGAATCTTAATGCAAGTTTTATCAATGAGAAAAATACAACCTCAAAACAAATTATGACAATTTTGAAAGATTCATTGGTAGCAGGGGGTGCATCTATTTTAAAATATAAAAAGCAAAGAAACATAGTAACAAAATTAATAGAAAGTAAGGAACCGAAAACTACCACGAAAAAGACAGGCCGAAATTACTGAAGGGTGAAATATAACAGCTGCCCCCAGGAAATAAAATAGACTGTCATCACAGGTGCACAGATATTTCACCTCTAAGGTGGAAGGGGGTTTTCCAAACACATATACAGTGGTGGGGTCCGCCAGACCAATATAATGGGATCCCATCCTGTGTGTTGAGATATAGCAGGCATATTTTGACGGTGATAATGGCTTTAAGTATGGAAGAAAGAAGTAGATAGATGAGGTCACTAAAGTAGTGCAAAGTAAAACATATGCTAACCAGAATGTCATTAGACCACAAAAATTGTCACCAAAAGATAGATTCCTGTTTGATTAAATTACTGAAGTGATATGGATGGACTAAGAGAAAGCCTACATTGAGTGTTTTATTGAGTGTGGTAATGCCCGATTCTGCTAAAAATAAAAATAAAACTATTTTTTTCAACTGAAAGCAAGGGGCAACATTAAAAGATATAACGAACAGAAATTATTTCGTATATGAGGGGGTTAAAGGTTGAGGGGTAAAGCATTATTAGAGAAAAGTTCAGAAATTAAATAAAAACAAATTTTTCAAGAATAAAGATTCTTATTGACCATAGTGATCAATTCAACTATTGATCAAAATGGAGGGGAAGCCGAATTTCCTAGCAATATTAGAGAAACGGTCAGAAATTAAATAAAAAAAGTCTTAAGAAAAAAGATTTTTATTGACCATGGTGAACAGTTCAACTATTGAACAAAAATGGAGGGGGGGGCGAATTTCCCTGCATTATTAGAAAAACGGTCAGAAATGAAATAAAAGAAAATTTGTTTCAACTGAAAGTAAAGAGCAATATTAAAACTAAAAAGGAACAGAAATTATTCCGTATATGAGGAGGGTTATTCCCTCAATGCCTCGCTCTCTACACTAAAGTTTAACTACTGAACGACTCCTGAAACACAAGGGATGTTTAATTAGAATAAGAAGCTTTTTAAAAGTAGGCTACTAAAAAACTTTAGCGTGAAGAGCGAGCTACTAAGGAGGGGGTAACCCTACTCACATACAGAATAATTTTTGTTCGTTTTTAGTTTTAATATTAGTTCTTACTTTTTGTTGATATTTTTTTTATTACATCAAAGGTGGGCTTTTTATGGAGATTCCGACTATATAAAATTAATTAATTGTAAACTTGCTCATCAAAAGTTATCAACCTCAGAAAATTGTCGTTATTTTCATAAAAGGCGCAAAACACTCCCAGAAAAGGAGTGATCTTGATGAAGATTATGTCAACATATTCAGCATGCCAAAGAACCTTATTGTGACGATCTCAAGCCACTATCTAAAAGTCAAGAAACTTTTTTTTTAGAAGGATGGTCCATTGAGTTTTTTTTTTTTTTTTTACATGAAGAATGATCGTATTGAACCAGTGGTCCTAGGATATCGGAAAGGAGGCTAATTTAGACGAAAATAAAAATTTTAGTGCATTTTTAAAATAGCAAAAGAGATTGCGCTACAGAAATGGGGCGTTATTTGCCATTGTGTGGTGCAAAACCATAATTGTGGCCCAGAGAAGGCCAAAATGACATTGCAAAACAAAAATATGATATAGTAAATCGATTTGGAATTATCGAAGAGCAGTAAATTGAGCTGTAGACTATCACCATTTAGCTTTCCACTTTCAGAGGCTATAATCAAACAGTTCGTGATAACGAACTGTAAGTAAAGAGCGACCCGGCTCAATAGTAACCGAAACTCTAAAGAATGGAATGTTGATACCAATAGATACATCAAAAGAATCAGATTTCTGTGCTGATTTCAAATATATAGTTTCATCAAGTTTAGTTTTACCCATCAGAGGTTAAGAGCGTGAGAACATTTGTATTATTATTGAAAAAGGGGAAAAGGCCCCCTTGAATTGATAGGATTTTAATAAAAATCAAACCATCATACTCAGCATATCAGAAAACACTACTGTAGATGTTTCAAGTTCCTATATGCAAAAATATGAAATTTTTTATTTTTCTCCAGGAGAAAGATAATGGATGCGCGTGTTTTTGTTTATTTGTTGTTTTTTCCCCCAAGGGTGATCGATTGGACCCAGTGGTCCTAGAATATTGTGGGAGGGCTCATTCGAACGGAAATTAAAAGTTCTAGTGCCCTTTTTAAGTGACCAAAAAAATGGAGGGCAGCTAGGCTCCCTCCCACGCTAATGTTTTCCCAAAGTCACCTGATCAAAATTTTGAGATAGCTATTTTGTTCAACAAAGTCGAAAATATAATAACTATGTCTTTTAGGATGACTTATTCCCCCACAGTCCCCGGAGGAAGGGCTGAAAGCTATGAACTTTACCCAATGTTTACATATAGTATTGGTTATTGGGAAGTACTCAGACGTTTTCAGGGGGGATTTTTTCTGGTATTGGGGGGATGGGTCTGGGGTTACGTGGGAGGATCTTTTCAGGGGGAAGGGACATTGTTATGAAAGGGGGTGCCGGATTTCCCAGCATTATGTAAAAAAATGATCAGAAATTAAATAAAAAAAACAAGTTTTTCAACTAAAAGTAAGGAGTAACATCAAAACTTAAAACGAACGGAAATTATTACGTATATGATTGGGTTCGCCCCCTTGTTAATATCTCGCTCTTTAAGCCAAAGATTTTTTATTACTTTTATAAGAGCTATTTATTCTAATTAATTGCCTTTGTGATTAAGGGGTAGTTTTTAAAGAATTGGAACGAAATTTGAACTTTAGCGTAAAGAGCGAGGTGACTAGGAGGCGACCCCCTAATATACGCATTAAAAATATATGAATATAGAAGTTCGTTACGTAAGTTAATTCGTAAATTACATATATCTATTACTGATAAAAACGCTCATAAATAAAATTAGACAACTTTCGAGAAAGGCATTTAACCAAATAAAAGGTAGATGAATATGCAAATTTTGTTTTAATTATTCATGTACGGTGAGCCAAAATCAAAACCTGTATTAATTAAAAAACCTTCAAAAATTAAATAAAAAACAAGTTGTTTTAACTGAAAGTAAGGAGCGACATTAAAACTTAAAAAGGACTGAAATTATTCCGTATATGAAATGGGCTGTCCCCTCCTCAACGCCTTACTTTTTACGCTGAAGTTTGACTCTTTCTCACAAGTCTATTTTTTAAAACAATAAAAAACTAGCGTAAAAACAATAAAGAGCAAGGTGTTGAGGAGGAGACAGCCCCTTTCATATACGGAATAATTTCTGTTGGTTTTAAGTTTTAATGTCGCTCCTTACTTTCAGTTAAAAAAACTTCTTTTTTTAATGTCGGGCCAAGGCTCATTTGTTCCTGAAGATTCATGCAGTGCATAAAAATAAATGGCTAATAGTTATAATTATTTTTAAGCTTTATTTAACTTAGTTGATTCATTCGAGACTTCATAAAAACATGTAAAGTTGTGCATAATAGTGCATAAAGTTGTTCGCATCAGTTATTGTGGATAAGCTTCAGGGGATATTTTTCTGGGTCAGGGTACCTCTTAAAGTGTATTTTTATGCCTAAATTTACTGAATTTCAGTGAGCCCTTAGATTAATATTGGAGAGAAGAATTACCCCCTATTCTCCCTTTATTATGAGGTATGTTTTTGGACTAAGCTTGTAATATGGGTGCTGCAGGATGACTGGTTCCTTTTATCATAGGCAGCGCAATTGCGCTGCCTAGGGTTTTAAGTAATGAACGATGTTGGCACAATGTATTATTTTTTTTGTTTTGTTTTCTATTGTTTGTTTTTCATACCAAGGCACTTCGTATCGAAGGAGTTGTCGTAGAAACTTCGAAAAGGGCTCATTCGATTGGAAATTGGAGTGGCTAGTGCCCTTTTTTATAGTCGAAAGTGATTGGACGACAACTAGCCCCCCCCCACGACCATTATTCACCCAAGGACATCCAATCAAAATTTTAAGATAGCCATTTTGTTCAGCGTAGTTGATTTCCAGATAGAAAATATGTTTTTAAGGAGGACACTCCCCACAACCCACAGGACAAGGGTTTTAAGTTATGCCGTGGGTACATATAAGAACGGTGTTGGCACAATGTATTATTTATTATTTTTTTCCTTTAGAGCAGGGCACTTTGTATCGAAGAAGTTTTCGTAGAAACTTCGAAAAGGACTAATTCAATTGGAAATTAGAGTGGCTTGTGCCCTTTTTGATAGTCGAAAGTGATTGGAAGGCGACTAACACCCCTTCCACGCCCAACATTTCCTGAAAAACATCCAATCAAAATTTTGAGATAGCCATTTTGTTCAGCGTAGTTGATTTCCTGATAGAAATTATGTTTTTGAGGAGGACACTCCCCCACAGCTCTCAGGGCAAGTGTTGTAAGTTATGCCCTGGGGGCATATAAGGTTTTTATAGAAGGCGTTGTCGTGGAAACTTCAAAAAAGGCTCATTCGATTGGAAATTCAAAGGGTTAGTGTCTTTTTAATAGTCGAAAGTAATTGGAAGGCAACTAACCCCCCCCCCTTCCACGCCCACCATTTCCCCAAACACATCCAATAAAAATTTTGAGATAGCTATTCGTCCCACGCAGTTCAAAGTTCAGGAAATTATACCTTTGAGCAGGACACTCCCCCACAGGGCAAGTCTTCAGGTCTAGGGTTTTAAGTTATGCCCTGGAGGGTTATAAGTTTTAATTGAAATCTTCGTCTAAGAAACTGGAAAAAATGCTGTTTCGATTGGAAATTTAAATCTATACTGCCATTTTAATGGTCAAAAATGATTGGACGGTAACTAACCCCCTTTTCACGCCCACCTTTTGCCTAAACACATCTAATCAATAATTTTAGATAGCCATTTTGTTCAACGTAGTTTCTTGGGAATTAGGTATTTAAGGATGGCAACCCCCTCCCCCCACAGCCCTCAGGGCAAGGGTCGTAAGCTATCCCCTGGGGGTATATAAAGTTCTAATTGAAAGAGTTGTCGTAGAAACTTCAAAAGGGCTCATTCTTCATTTAGCCTTGAATGTGATAACACCTTTTTTTGGATTTTATCAACTTGGAACTCGGTAGGATCCTAAATTAATTCAGTGACCGGAGTTAATTGTGCAACCATTCTGTCATAACATTTCATACGGATTAAAAATGTTGTAATCTACTGACCTAGTTTCTGGACATTTATTTACAATTTAAAAAAATAGATTTGTGCTGATTTCAATTTTGTGTAACCGTAATTGACAAGCAGAAGAGGGGCCGTAAACCCGTGGCAAGTGCCATTGTACCTGCCGGGAGAGTCTCCCTTAAATTGCGGGGATAAGGTAACGGGGGCTGACGCTTCCCTTGTATTTTGGGGTGATATTTTTTATTTTTTTTTTTTTCTTCAAGCCAATGATTTATCCAAAAGTTTTCCCTAACTGTGTATGTTATTTGGGGAAAGGCAAGCTGTTGCAATGCACAAAGTGTTACAATTTTTTTCATCCCTCTTGTTCAGGGATCACCGTTTCCGATAGAAAGAATACTCCTAACTGGATCTGTTCTATTTGCAAAGCCGCTACCGAATTTTCTAGTGACCCAATAGAGAGTGAGCACCCAAATTCTTCAATAAATATGCTGACGCCACTGACTGCCGTAACCCCTGCGTCTCAAGACCCTCTCTTGGCTGTTAGCCAGGAAGCACCTGTGATTAACGATTCGACTGATAATCATTGCCCAAATGAACAGGTAAAGCGAAATAATTTTGCCTGCGATGATTCTTCTAATTCATTCTGTGATTTTTCAAAAACCTTCGTAATTGCAGATGGGATTTCTCATGTAATTGTGAACTCTGCCCTGTTTTTTATTTGCGATGCATTTGCGAATGGTATTCCAGAAACGGAGCTTATTGAAACTGTGGCGAACTTTTACAGCCTTGAGGCTTTGGTGAATGCGAAAAATCTGCTTTGGAAATTTTCTGGAATTCCGATAAAGAGAGTAATGAGACGTGGCAACGCTGCGGAACTTGCTACAGCAAAAGATATTATGAAGATGGTCACGGATCTTGACCAGAAAGGTTTCAAATGGCCTGTATTAGTGCCTCGCTCATTCAGAGATTGCCCTTTATTAAAATCTGATTCCAATGTACGTTTGGATCGACTTGTTAGTGATTATGGCAGAAAGCTGGAGAAATCCATTACTTCTCTTGAAAGAATTGAACAAGACTTACAGTCCTCGCTGTCGAAGTGTTCAGCCAACTTGGGCTCCCCCGCCCACGCCCCGTTAAAGTAAACTGTGTGGCCTCCACACCCCAACAGCGCTGAGTAAGGAGAGACGATTAATATAGCTAATACCCCACCCTCGTTACGTGACCCAGTTTACAGGAAAAATGAATTGGACAAATTCGGCTCGGGCTGTATCAAGCAAATAAAAAAGACCAATGATTTGATTTTTATCACTGTGGCGGCTGAATCTGGGAAAAAGTTTTCTTGTGATCTAAAGGATTCCTTCCCTGATTGTCTTATCAATACTAGAAAGCCTAAGTTTTTCGGAATAATCCGTGGTGTGGATATCGAGTTCGACATTGAAGCTCTAGCAGCCACTTTGCCTGGGATTCTGGAGTTCAGGCGTCTTGGAATGTCGAGAACAGTAAAGGTGTCGTTTGAGTCCGAAGCATTTTTAAAATATTATATCGTCCATGGGATTAAGTTCGGTTACGAGCTCTACAAGGTTGAGAAAGACAAGGTGCTTCCAAAACGATGTTTCGCATGTCAAAGTCCCTCTCACACCGAAAAAAACTGTGATTCTTCTACTCTGAAGTGTGCTCGTTGCAGTGGAAATCATAGATCAACGAAGAATACTCCATGTACTAACCCCATTTGTTGTGCAAATTGAAACTCAACTAACCACCCGTCTTACAGTTTCAGTTGCCCTGCTATGAAAAAGCTTTTTAAATGAAAATTGGTTCTACGATTACGTCCTTTAATTCGAATGGAGTCATTGGCAAATTTGTAGTGCTGAATGAATTTGTTTCTGGAAATAGTTCAATACTATGTTTGCAAGAGCATCATTTGCTGGACAATTCTTTGAATATGTTAAGTTCCCTTTCAAGTCTAAATGATATATTTACCGTTCCTGCGAGGCCTACCGGAGGCCGCCCTGCGGGTGGCATTGCTACATTTGTTCCTAAAGAATTTAGTGCTATTTTATCTTGTGCTGATGAGTCTTTTCTTGCCTGCAAACTTTTTGATTGTGTTTTGGTCAATTGCTATTTGCCTACTGACTATGATGTTGATTCGTCTTTTGAAGCCTTTACGTCAGCTTGCCATAGACTTAGTAGCTTTATTGCCCTATTAGATTCGAGTTTACGTATTTTTATTTTTGGTGATTTTAACTGTGATCTCGAGAGTGTAAATGAACGTAGCACAATTTTATTTTCGTCTTTACCAAATTTTAATATCTGCCGTAAGACACTTGATTTTACTTATTCTCATTGGAGTGGGAGTACGAGTAATATTGACCATGTTCTTTTTAATTTTTCCCCTTCTATTATAGTAAAAGTTATCCCGGATTTCCCGATAAGTGATCATTTACCTATTCAGTTTTTGACAACGTTTTCTGTAATTCATGATTCTGTTTCTGCTTCTAATTTTATTCCAATTCGCCCTAATTATTTTGAGAGAATTATCTGGGATGAAAAACTGATTCCGGCTTACCAAGATAAAGTTGATTCTTTAGCTCGAAAAGTAGTTGTACCTGATATTCTGAAGTGTCATAAAGATAACATAGAGCTTGAGCTTAATTGCATATATCTTCAGTTATTACATTGCTTAAAATATGGGGCTAAAGAAACTTTTGGTGTTAAAAAGTGTAAACCCAATGTTGAAAAACCTTTTTGGTCGTCAAATCCGTTTCTTGTACATGCTAATCATGAATCTAAATTAGCTTTTAGACATTGGAAAAATAGTGGAAAACCGCGTGATCTTCATCCGGCTTTTCTATGCATGAAAAAAAAGAAGGCAATTTTCCAGTCGGAGCTCCGTCGTCATAATAATATTTTGCTTATGGATGCTTCGTCTGAAGTTGATATGAATAAAAAGAAACTTTGGAAAGCTCTAAGTTCAACAAAGAGAGTTAATGAACCTTCTAAAAAGAATGGCCCTTCTCTTGTTGAGTGGGAAACTCATTTTGCAAACCTTTCGAATTCTTGTGATGATCCTGAACAACTTTCGCATGTTGATATAATTTTAAACAGTTCTTTTAATTCGCATGATTTTTCTATTTCGTTTGATTCTTTGTTGGGTGCATGCCGTAAATTAAAGCCACAATCTTCTAAAGACCATGATGGGATTTTTTCAAATCATGTGAAATTTGCTCCAACTTCTTTTCTTCTTCTTCTTTTGACTTTTTTTAATCTTATTCTCAAGTTTGGTAATGTTCCTCCATCTTTTAGGATTGGGGTGGTAACTCCTATTCTAAAATCTGGTAAAAGAGATCTCCGTTCTTGTGATTCGTATAGGCCGATAACGAAGGGTTCTATGATTGGTAAACTTTTTGAATTATGTATAAAGGATCTTTTTGTTTATTTGGATGTTGGTCTTAATCAAGTAGGGTTCAAAAAAGGAATGGGTTGCGACCATGCGCATGCAACGTTTGATACTATAATTAAGGAGTCAAGATCTACTGGCTCCCCACTTTATACACTATTAATTGATATAAAAGGAGCTTTTGACAATATTTCGCATGATTCCGCTCTTTCAGCTCTTATTTCTGGTGGGATTCACCTGTCTGTGGTTAGAGTTCTTAGATCTTGGTATTCAGGGCTTAGAATAAAAATTTTTGCACATACTTCTGATTCTCTTTCTAATCCAATTTCCGTGGGTCGGGGCGTGAGACAGGGTAGGGTTTTATCTCCTTATATATTTAACGCATGTCTGGCGGAGTGTCTTCGTTCTTTATCTACAACCCTTATTTCTTGGGGACGGGATGTGTCTTTTCTTGCTTATGCTGATGATATTATCCTATTGAGCCGTTCTAAAGCTAGTCTAATTAAGAATTTTAATTCACTTTCTAGTCTGCTTAATGTTCGTGGCCTTTCTATTAGTATTAAAAAATGTCAATATTTTCCCGTTAATGTTAATGACCGAGCTGAATTAATTTGCGATAGAAATATATCATTTCCGGTTTCTGATGCTGTTGTTTATCTTGGGTTACCTTATTCTGCTTCAGCTCGTGATTCTAAGTCGATGCTAATTTTACATATTCAAGAAAAAATTAGAAAGGCGTTTGGTTCCATAATACGGCTACGTGGTGTTTATCGTCGTGAAATTCTAGGTTCTCTTTTTAATGCAGTAGCCCTCCCGCATGTTCTTTATCCTTCCTTTCTTCTTCGAGATTTTAAAATTTGTGATTTTTCAGCAATTCGCGTTTGTTATTTTAAATATTGTAAGTTTTTACTTGGTTTTCCAATTTCCTTTAGTAATACTGAATTAGTTTCAAATTTTAAAATTAAAGAGCCGTTGGAAATAGCCAAGGTAAAAATAAATAATTTTTACCGTAAATCTGAAAATATACTTTATGTTCATAATCTTTTTCCTTTTTTTTCTATAGTTTAAAATGTGCATGATTTCATTATTACTATTTGTTGCATTTGATTAAGTTTTCTTTTGGGCAATTTGTAAATTGTTGCTATGTTTGATGGTGTGTTATTTGGATTTTTGAAGATTTATTTAATTATCTTTTATACTCCTCGTTTTTGAGGGAAATAAATAAATAAATAAATAAATAATTGGAAATTGAAAGGGCTAGTGCCTTTTTTAATAGTTGAAAGTGATTGGATAGCGACTAACGCCCCTCTCACGCCCAAAAAATACAAATGAATGTGCATTGTCAGTTTAATATACATATTCTGATATTTAGTAATCAAAATGTTAATATTATTTTATTTATTAAAGTTATAAAAGTAAAAAAATTTATATTTTTTTCAGTAAAGTGCGAATTATCTTCTGGCCTTGGGAAGGCATAGGGGTTTTGAGCCCAACTTATGTTAATTTCTGCTCGTTTTGAGTTTGACTTGGTTGTTTATTGTAATTTCTGTTCGTGTTGAGTTTCATTTATTTATCGATGGTGATTTGTGGTAGTTTCACGCTTGGTAGATTATTTGAGTTATTTTTGTTCATTTTTTGTTTAATGGAGTTCTTTACTTTTCTTTGAAAAACTTTTCTTGTGGAAAAAGTTTTTTTAATTAATTGCAGAAAAGATCTAATTCTTAGCTTACGCCTGCATAAAGGGGAGAGGTAGGGGGTCTTCCCTTTAAAAATAGGTTTGTTGACCTATTTTTTTCGAGAATCGTGGATATGAAGACCCTGAAATCCATTTTTAACATTTCAGCACCCCTCCCCCCTTCCTCTTGAGAAATATGTGACGGGATATATCTTTTCAGGGATAATTGTGATCTTCAAAGAATAAAGATGAAAATGAGGAGGGGGGCAACGACCATTATATTCAAAATAATTTCCGTTCGTTTTAAGCTTTAATGTCGCTCTTTTATATGGAAATGATTGTATATTTTATTTTGTTTTAGTTTTGCGTAAAGTAACTAGTCTTGACTTATTTTTTTGTGTTAAAAAGGTTTTACTTAACCCAGGGATTTTAACGCGGTTTTTAATCATAAGTCATCAGGATTTAAAAAAATTCTGCTCAAGATAGGATTCAACTTAAGATGGATTTTAAAGTATAAGTAAATAGCTCATTTGTTTACCCATCCGCATAAATTTTCTAGACGAATGACAGGGATGGGCCAACAGATGTAGAATGTCATTGTGGAGGTAAACCCTTCTACGTAGAAAAGGATGCTATAATAGCTTGAAATTAGATCAGTATTACTGGAAGTATCCAATAAATGTCTAGAAAATGACAAATGTGTTTAGAGACAGGAAGGAAACATTTTCTCTCATACACGATTTAGTTGGTTTTGGTGAAAGGGTAAAAGCTTACATGCGATGTTTTTATTCTTTTTAGGCATCAACTTTTGTTAATCTTTTGAAGTCTTTTTAAAATGCTCACGCAAGTTCCTTCTTTGTTTTTTACTCAATATTTGCCAAAGGTCATAAAATTATATTTAAAATTTTACATTAACAAAAAACTTAGGATTTAAACTGTTTCCAAGATACGAGTGCTGTTCAAGAAGTACCTGGGGGTCTGCGAAAATAAGAGGGAAAGAAATACTTTCATCAAATACATTTGAACTTTATCTCCTGAAACTACAATTCATGATAGTCCTAGTACAAATTGAAACGCTCGTCATTGCGGTCACTCATTTGCACTTTCTGTACAGTTTTGCTGCCTGATGCTTCAGCAAAGATGTTTTGGTGCTGACATGGGAGAAGTGGCAACACCCAGTTTTTTGTGTGTGTTGGTGCTATGTCACTAACTACGTACCCACTCTCTGGTAGCAAGAAACTTGGGTTTTTCTAACTCAAATAAAAGAAAAAATAAATGTCAGTTCATGGAATGAGGTCCAAATTTACACACCGAGAGACAAAGTAGAAGTGTGAATCTACTGGGGGGGGGGGTTGGTTCAAGGGAACGGCAATACCGTAATTATTTATGATAGTGACGGATTTTTTTTTTTAGAATGTAATTTCAGTTGCTGTTCGTTTTAGGTTTTACGAGTTCCATTTTAAGAATAAGAAGCGTTTTTGTAATAGAGTAAGATAAACCTTAATTATAAACGCAAATTGTATGAAAAATTAAAATATGAAAATTTTTATGCTTTTCAACATATTTAATATTAACTTTTATACATTATTCAAATCATTTTCCTTTCAACATGTCATCATTTGTCGTCAACATACCATTATTAAATGGCGAGAGGTACCGTGAAACATTATTAAGGCTTAGGCGCGCTATTCAAAATCGTCGGTGTCGGACTGCTCTTCGCGGTATCGTTTTGCTTCCTAACGTTGCTGGAAGAACAAAGACGCCATTGGACATCTTCATTGGAAATTACTAGATCATCCACTGTGAAGTCCTGACTTTGCACTACCAGACTTTCATCTGTTCTCAAAAACCTGAAGAGTTTCTCGGTAGAAAGCTCTTGGAAAATGATGACATGTTGAAAGAAACTTCTACTTACTGGTTTAACGGTCAGGAGGCAGTGTTCTTTGAAGATTGAATCCAAAAGCTGGTGTCAGAGCATTAAAAATGTTTACGTGTTAATAGTGACTATGCTCAAAAGTAAAAACATGTTCATAATTTTGTTTGTGATACAAAATCCGCTCATGATTGTAAGTTTCTCATGCTCCGTTACAATTTACTTTACAATTTATCTTTTTCCTTCATTCATTGTAATTTCTGTTCATTGATAGTTTAACATCTTGTTTTAGCTATTTCTTGCTTGTTTTGTATTCAGCTTCAATCAGAAAGATGTCATGTCAAGTATTTATTTGAGATAGGGAAAGGGATACTAGTGTTTGAGGGGGGGGGGGGACGCACTGAGCTGGGTTAAAAAAGAAGGACTAATTCCAATCCTCTTGCCTCTAGAGCAAGACAAAGTGGTTGAAGCCTCAAACCTTCAAGATTCCATAAATAAGGTACTGTTATGATTAGTGTCTCAATGGGAACTGGGGCTATCTTGATTTCTAGTTTTAAGGGTACAACTTATAACGCATATAAAAAAAGATATACTCCACGCTTGGTATCTTTTTATTCCAAAATCTAGGCTACTTTCTGAATAGCCTTCGTAACAAGTTTAATATGTTGATACCGTTCGGAGTTGTTGATACGCTATTAATGTAATTTTTGGAAACATCACGTTTATGATTTGCGGGACTTGATAAAATACTAATAAATAAATAAATGAATAACAGAGCTTCAGTTTTAGTAGAAAAAGCAACGTTTAGTCTTAAGAGTCTACAGCTGGAACTGTGTTGTTTTATAAGACATCATGAAAAAAAAATGTAAAACTTGCTTTTAGAGTTTTTTATGTATGTGTTTGTTCTAGGTGATCGAAGAAATACAAAAAGGGAATCGACTGACATGTCCAGCATCATGCAGTAAAATAAATTATGAAATGCTTCTACTATGTTGGGCTGTAGAACCGAAAAATAGACCCAGGTTCAGTGAACTATTTCAATTTTTTTCCCGAGAAAGTGAATATTCCAACATAAATGACTTGATAAATAGTAACTTAATCTCTGGTAGTTGATTTGTATATTCTATTAAAGTCTTGTGTTTTCACAAGAATTGTTGATTATTCTTTTATATTTATTTTTTTACGTGTCACAGGAACTTCAGTGACATGAATCCGCCTCTCAAGTAAGTCTTCCGTGTACCTACTTATTGGTGCCTAATAAATGTGTTAAATTTTTATTCTGTTGGTGCTGTTATGGTTCTTATTAAAAAGTTTACCTCAGATTAAATTGATTTTGGGTTAATAGTATCTTAGTATTTAGCTATTCTAGTATTTAAGTAGTTTTTTTTTTATGTAGTATTTTAGTTGTATTTATTTTTCCGCACATCCCAACAGCTTGGGTGATATGAATCTGCCTCTCAAGTAAGTCTTCCGTATACCTGCTTGTTGGTCCCTAAAAAATGTGTTCATTTTTATTCTATTGCTGCTGTTATCGTTCTTATTAAAATATTAATTTAAAAAACTGTTTCCACAAAATAGGCTTTTCAAAGAAAAGTAAGAACTCCATTAAACAAAAAATGAGCAAAAATAAAATTAAATAATCTACCAAGCGTGGAACTATCATAAATCTGCATCGATAAATAAATGAAACCCAAAACGAACAGAAATTACAATAAATAACCGAGTCAAACTCAAAACGAGCAGAAATTAACATAAGTTGGGCACGAAACCCCTATGCCTTGCCATGGCCAGAACAAAATTTGCACTTAACTGAAAAAAAAATTAATGTTTTTACTTTTATAGCTTAAATAAATCAAATAATATTAACATTTTGATTACTAAATATCAGTATATCTATATTAAACTGACAATGCACATTCATTTGTATTTTTTCAGTTCATTGTAAATTCTATTCTGGCCCTGGGAAGGCATAGGGGCGTAGCGCCTAACTAATGTTAATTTCTGGTCGTTTTGAGCTTGACTCGGTTATTTATTGTAATTTCTGTTCGTTTTGGGTTTCATTTATTTATCGATGCTGATTTGTGATAGTTTCACGCTTGGTAGATTATTTTATTTTATTTTTGCTCAATTTTTGTTTAATGGAGAGTAGGGAACTATCATGAGTTCCGAGGGGGACATAATTTATGCATGTTTTTATGGTTTTTGTCACTGAGAATGAAAAAACAGGATTTTTTCACTTTGATGTATTTTCATGGTTTATTGATTCTAACGGGTCAATGACACCTCTTTCAAGGTCGATTTATTTGTTGTTTCCAAGTATATTGTCTCCGGAACGAAGTTTGCACATGCGCATTAACGGGGGAGAGTTGTATTGATTGCGTAATCGAAGGGGAGAGGATTTCCGAGAAATTGATTGCGTAATCGAAGGGGAAGTGAATTTCTGAGAAAATGATTGCGTAATCGACTAGGGCAAGAGGGGAACTAAATTTCTGAGAAATTGATTTACATAATCGGTGGGGGAATGTATTGATGCGATAACGGGAACAGGATCACGTGTCTCCTTCTAAGCCAATCAGAGAGTCGGTTACATAAGGTTTCCCATTACATCTCAATTTGCCCTTGAGATTTTGTATGTAACGGACATGCGTTGTGATTAAACTAACATAAAGTTTTAAGACACCATGGAACAAGCATCGGATATTATTGACTTGGAAACTCTGGCTACATCGATTTATAATGTGAGTTCAGTTTAGTAAATTTTCTTAGTTTATTTTCAAATAAAATCATTTTACATAGTAACCTAACCTCCAGTAAATTCAGGGGATACCCCCCCCCCCCACAATACAAACTCCACTATATGATGTTTATACTTGATAGAAAGCGTAAAAGACACTCTTTTTTACCATGTAAACCCCCCTCCCCCTGTTTATAACTTTAATTCTTTCATTGGAAGTAATTCTGTATCTTATCGAAAAGTGTCAGTTAACTTTCAGTCAATCCACTAATATACTGTTTCCATTTAAGCCCGATAACTTGACTTAAAGATTTCCCGCAAAGATTTAAAACCTTGATTATAGAACCCCTTCAAGTGTACATCCGTCTTATCAATTCGCGTGAATTACGATAGCGGCTTAACCAAAGGTTTCACTGAAAAGATATCAGTCGATCAAATTAGCCAAATATCCTATTTCTCGCAAATTTGACTATTGCTTTACTGAAAAAGGGAGAGGGGCTTTCTTCTGTAAAAAAAAGGAGGGGGGATTGTTAAGAGGGGATGAGTGTTAGTTTCAAGTAGTATTCATTTTCCATTTTGAGTAATCAGTGTTTATAGGGGGGGGGGGCAGGGAAGGGGCAATGCCTCAATTCTAACACCTTCATTGTAAGGTGAAAACAAACTGTTTCTTCGTGTGAAAAGTAAGGGGGGCGGGTTTAAGAAAAAGATACATAGCTTTATTATGCGTAAATTGAATAGCATTTTTACCTATGATCGTAAATTTTAGGCCTATAAGCTGGGTGTTAACAATCTTTTTTTATCTTATTTAAAGCCTATAGACAGGAAAATTTAAAAAAAAATTCTAAATGGTAAAAATAGAAACATTGATTTATATTATAATGCTATAGACTACTGTTTGTCAAGGGAATTATTTTTCACAAGTTGTGCAATAAAAACGTTTGATTTCTAAGCCTAGTATATTTCTTGAAAATTTTTACTTTTTGCTTTGCTGAAAAGGGAGATAAATGCTTTCTAGACAGAATTCTGGTTATGGGGTGGGGGTACTAATTTTTCATCTGAAAAAAACGGGAATCCTTTTTCAATTCTAAATTTTTTCTTCTTTTTAAGGCCAACTATGATGAATTTACGCCTCCTCCTAAAAAGAGAGCAAAGGGTAGCGATAAAACCCCTGCGAAGGCGATAGCTGCATAGTATGGTCACTGGTCAAGGTCCTCCATACAATTGATGCCTGCCCAAGTCCAATCCAATCAGGAACCAATGCAGCCTGCCAGTGACATCGCCGTCGCCGCATCTGTTAAAGCCGTAATAGCTGAACCATCCAGGGGCACGCTTTAACAACCCCCTGTATCCTCCATGTAAGCTGCTTCGCCTATGCCTTCAAGAACTGCCACGTCTATTCAAGGTCAGGAGGTTGCCCTCCAGCATGTATTGCCAGGGCCTTCAAGAATTTCCACGTCTGTTTCAGGTCGTGAGGTTGCCCCCCTTCATGCTTTTCCAGGGCTTTCAGGCACGCAAGTGCAAGTGGAATATGGAAATGTAAGCATTTTTACATCTACATTCTACCTGGTTACAGATACATCTATCTATTTTTTCCAACTTTTTTTTTTAGCCTTTTCTTTTCACCATTTTTCAACACTGTAAAAGTGTGCCAGAGATATTAAAATGTTATTTTCGCTATAATCCCCCTCCACACCCCTTGTTTTAAATTTCTCTGCTCCCTCCCCTCAGAGATACCTAAATATAATGTAATTTTTTTGCTTGTCAAAGCAACCGCTCTTTTTTCTATCATCTTATTTTCTGCGCCTACTGCAGGAGTCTTCGCTATTTTTCAACCACATAATAATATTTTAACTAATGTCTCGTTTGCTCTTAGAGAGCCTTTTATCTCACCATTTGAAATTAATGATGCTATTTTTCGCTAGAATATTGTAGTTTACCCCGAGTCTTAAGGGACTTAGAAGTAAGCCCTTTTTTTAGGCCTTTCATTTCATCACAGTAAAGCGTGTCAGAGATATTTTTTCTCCCCCAAAGGAAATATATTGTTCTCCCTTTTAAATCACGTCAATTATTGTATACATTCAACCTGCTGAATTCTCATAGCGTAGCCAGAAAAAGACACTTCATCCCGGATATAGTAGGGTAAATGGTAAACGAATGATTAATCTTGCTTCTACAACTTTCTATCCATTTCAAATAATATTTTTTTCCAAAGCAGATATAGAGTATTAATATGAAATTTTTTGAGTTGTTTGAACAAAATCAAAACCTTCTATTTCATCTTTTAGATTGTATTAAGGTGGAACTTTCAGAATATATATAGAGTAGGGAACCAAATGCTACTAAGCGGATTTTAAATAATAATCCAATTTTAAAAATATTGATGATTTAGACACTTTGAACATAAGCTATTTTTCTTTTATAGGTTGTATTAGTAACTTATTCGCCATCATCCTCCTCATAGCTTGGAGAAGGAGAAGATGCATATCTGGAGCTCTAAAACAACTCAACATGGAATATGAACTGACTGGAAATACCAGATAACATTGTCAATTATTTTGCCGATTATTTTAATGTAGATAATAGCACAGTTGAGCAGGGGGACTCGAGTCCAAACAACTTATAACTTTTAGAGGATTTTACCAATTAATTAACAGGGAACCCTCCCCCCACTGATTACATTTCCCCACTTCAATCGAATAAAGGGGCTTCCCATAGCCTTATTATTGAACCATGTAGGAGAAAGGGTGGTGATAATATACAAGAGGGGGAGGATTAAATGTCTTTAAACAATCCTATTGATGAACAATGTGGGGAAGGGGGTGGTGATAATATACAAGAGGAGGAGAGATAGGGTGACAATATCCAATTTAAATCATTTCCTGACTTTCAGCTCTCAAATTCTATTTTAAATACGATAGTTGTTTACACTGCAACTTTTGGTGACCCTTTTAATTCGCTTTTGGGGGGTAATTTTGTGTTTGACCCTGTAGAAATTGTTCATGAATATGTAGATAGAATTCGTGCACTGCTAGAAAACCAGATTCACTTGTTAAGAGGTAGGGATTCAATTAAGGTTTCTATTGTTTTAAAGGTGTTTTATTTAAATGAGGGAAAAAGCGAGGTTTATCATCATTATGTACACACCGAGATGTTGGTCGTCTATCCACATTTAGAAAATTTTGAGGGTGTTTTTATGGAGTGCATAGGCCACATTATTACGCATCTCGAAAATTATAGCGAAAATGGTAGTGGGTCTGTGGTTTTATTTGTTGGAAATTAAAGTGTTAATATTTGTAAATTTAAGAAACATTTTATTTTAAGAGGGGGGCATGGGGAAGGGCAACAGTCTTAAAATATGATCCTGATTTAGAAGGATGTCAATGTGTTCAACGAATCTGTTTCGAAACAGGTCAAAAATGTTTCAAGTATGCTTTCTTCATATCAGCTTTCCAACCTTTGAAAGATGGCGCTACAAAGACAGATTTAGAATACTGGGTTGTGCATGGGAAGGAGGGTTCCGATTTTCCCATTGTAGATTTTTCTTGTTTAGAGGGAAAATACCCAGTAACGCTCAGGTCTATTGATATTTTTGAAAGGGCCAATGCCCATTTATATATCGGCGTTACTGTTGTTCAGTATGAAACCGAATTTGAGGATGGGGTTCGTTCTAAAAAGAAGATAGTGGTGTTCCCAGTAAGAGGCCCGTCGATTGAATTGGTGAAGCACTGGGTTTGGTGGTTGTACACACCACCTAGAGAACCCAATTCAATTGGCCATTTTAACCCGATTACAGACATAAGTAGAGTTCTGGGGGAGGGTAAAAAGGGGCGGGGGACACGTTTCTACTGTCCAACATGCCTGTTTCGATTTTGGACAGAATTAAAGTTGCAAAATACTATGAAGCACTGTAGACGACATGGTTACCAGTCAGTGAAAACGGTTTCAGGGGAGAGGGCCATTTTACGCTTTAAAAATTTTCAAAACACCCTCCTCCAGAGCAATAAAATCCCGTTGGACTGTGAAGCGAAGCTACAAAATGTGAACTACCTTCGATTTTCAAGTCGAATGAAAGAACATCGGGCAATTGCAGTCTCCTATGCCCACGCGCAAAGAGACAGTTCTAACACAATGCAGTTGTTAGAAATAGTTGAAACGTTGGATGAGGGAGACTGCATACTCAAGGCACTGACTAAATTAAATGACACCGCTAATGGCGCTATTTATCGTTTGAGAAATACCCATTACCCAATGCTGTTGTCTGCAGAGGATCGTCTCGTGATTAAAAATCAAAAAATATGTTTGATCTATAAGGGGGAGTTTGAAGAGGGGGATCAGGGGACTAGAGGGAAAAGAGGGGGGAAGTGGAAAGTCAGAGATCACAATCACTTGGGGCAGGAAATATCCTCTGGGGGTAGTAATTTAGAGGGGTAGCGCATCAATCATGCAACATAAACGTTAGTTAGCAGTTTTTTATTCCAGTTTTTATTCATAATTCAAATTATGATTTAAAGTTTATTTTACCGGCACTGGCACGTATGCACAGGGAGGGAGGGGGAGTAGATAGTCCATGGGTAAATAATTCATTTACCTATAACATCATCCCCAAATCAGAAGAGAAGCTAGTGCTTCTCGAGTTGAAATGACAGGTAGTAAATAATGGACATACGTGCTGGAATAAAATCAGGTTTTTAGATTCTTTTAGTTTTTTTTCCAAAGGCGTTGAGTCAATTGATTCAAGCGCAGAAAAGTGATAATTTTGATAGTTTTCCTTTGCTTAAACAGCACTTTCCAGACAGTGAAATGTATGACCTATTGACCTGTAAAGGTGTTTATGCATACAATTATTACTGTTCTGGCGTTCGCTTAAGCTAGGAGAAACTACCTCCAATTGAAGTTTTCTATAATTCACTCACCAACAGTGAATACACAGCCGAGGAATATGGATTTGCCAAGAAGGTGTGGGCTAAGGGGAATTTAAAAATGGGTGGGATTATTGGAGACTGTACTTTGCCAGTGACGTTTTAACTCTGTTAGATATTGTCTGCAAGAACACAGATCAAATCTATTCAGAGTTTTGACTAGATATAGGATATTATTTTTCCATGCAACATTTGGTGATGGAATTGATTTTAAAAATTAGTAGGGAGAAAATAGGCTTAATAACTGATGTATATCAACACCTTTTTGTAGAAAGATCAATGAGGGGTGGGTATGTTTTTCATGGGGATCGCGTTTTGACAACAGATCCAAGCGGACAAAACAGTATCGGTGCAAAGTCAAATGAAGTGTTCTTGGACATGAACTTATTGCACCCCTCGGCAATGTTTCAATACTCTTCGCCGTGTGGGAACTATAAATGGTTTGAGAATCCTTGCGAGTTCCCCGACATTAACACCGTCGAGGACAATGGGCCACAAGGATGGTTCTTTGAAATTGATGGTCACATTCCATTGGCGCTTCATGATTCAGTCAAAGATTTTGTTTTTCCCTGTATCAATCGACCAGGGACTCACTGAGTCCCTACAATCGATCATTGGTTGAGGATATGGGGATGCACTGGACCCCCTCTAAGCAAAAACTGATTGCAGATCTGGACCCTAAAGAGAATATCGTTGTTCATCATGTGCTTTTGCACTGGATCGTGAACAATGGTTTCAAGATAACCAAAATACATAGAGTCCTGCAATTCAGTCAAAAACCCTACTTAAAGACGTTTATTGACACCTTTGTTGATAAACGCTCTTGGACAAACACTAAAGTAGAGAAGGAAATGTACAAACTCATTCTAAATTCAGCCCTTGGCAAAATGCGTGAAAGCGTACGCAACAGATCTCGTTGCGACGTCGTGACTGACCCTCAAGAGTGTGCACCAATTATTGCTAACCTCAATTTTACATCGTTCACGAGCATAGGGGCAAGTATGGTTCTCCTACACATAAAAAAGCTAACTGGTATATTGAACAAGAACAGAGTAGTTGGTAGTTATTTTCGTGAAATTTCCAAAAAGCTTATTTTATCGTTTTTTTTACAAAGAATGCAACTTACCATGGCACAGGAAGTGAGACTTTAATTTGTACTATGGGGTTACAGATTGTTAAAAGTAAAAACCGGGGATTTATTGGGGGATTTAGAAAATGGGGAACACATCAGCTCGTAGATGGATTTTACTAACTGGAATCTGCCCCTCTATCCAGAGTTTTTGAGACGTAAAACTCCCAGTTAGCTATTTATGTTCAAATAAGAGACGGGGAGTGATTTGATGTCCAGAGGGGTTTTCCTGGTTCTTAGGGTATATTGCGTTGAAAATCATAACAGGTATGTAAATCAAGTGTGTAAAGGGGTGCCTACACATTTTGTAAAGAACAATTTCAACATGAGTGTGTACAGAGACTGTGTAGAAAGTAGCCTAGTGCCGAGAGCACAAGTGCTTGCAATTGGCCCTCTACAGTATAAAAATTATACTGTAAGAGTGGAAAAGAATGCAATGTCATGTATATCCGACAAAGTCTTAGTGCTCGAGAATGGTGTAAGTGTACTACCCCATGGCCACTACCGTATTTCAGACCGGGTTGAATGCATAGACTATCGCAATCAACTTGGTCTGGATAAATTAACCTGAATGCTCTAACCTAACCTAACCTTTCATAAATTAAATGCTCTAACCCAACCTAACCTTTCATGAATTAAATGCTCCAACCTAACCCTACCTGTAGCAGCAGCAGCAGTGACGACGACTATTGTATACATTTTTTCCGCAGCGTTCCTGGGGGGGGGCGTCCGGCTTTCGGCCCCGAGGCTCCCGGGGGGGGGTCCCGCCCGTGGCCAGCTTTCGGCCCGGAGGGGGTATCCTTTAAATTCATAGTGTTCAACTGTGCTATTTTAAGTGTTCGTGTTTTTTCTATGTGTTTTACAAATAGTGCTATTGTACAAAAATGTGTGTGTGTGCACAAATAGTGCTCTTGCTGGAGAAAAAGTGTTTTTTTTATGACAATAAGTGTTATTGTACATATAGCGTTGTTGTTCATGTTGAACAGAAATGTTATGTTAATAAATAGTGTTCTTGTTGAACAGAAAAGTGAAAATATGTTGTTGCTAATAAATGCTGTTCATGTTAATAAATGTTATTGTACAAATGGAGTTTTTGTTCTTGTTGAAAAAGTGTTTTTTTTTATAATAAATGTTGTTCTTGTTAAACAATTGCTTTATGTCGAATAAATGAATGAAATATTTTTTTGTTGTTCTTGTACTAGATAGATCTAAGAAAAAATTACTACTTATTCATTGGAAAAGTATGGTTTACAATTAGCTGTAGTCCAACTGTTGTCAACAGCAGCAGCAGTATGTATCAATTTAAAACACCATTCAGATCGTTTCTTTGTGGTCCATCAATGTCGGGGAAAACGACACTTTTAGCTAAAATAATTCAAAATTGTAATAAAATGTTTTTGGAAAAACCAAAGAAAATTTATTATTGTTATAGTATTTGGCAAGATTCCTACGATCAAATAAAAGCTATTGCCACATCTATACCAATACAATTCATACGGGGACTTGATGTTTTCAATAGTATTGAACCAAACTCGTGGCTAATTATTGATGATTTGACCGAATTCATTGTACAGTTCTCACAGGAAATGGTCCAGCTGTTTACCGTTCTCTCTCATCATGAACACATTTCCATAACCCTAGTTCTACACAACCTCTTTGATCAGAGCAAATGTATGAGAACCCTTGCTTTGAATAGCACCATCTATATTATCGAGTTGTTCGTGATTCTAGCTCGCTAATAACTCTCAATAAGCAAATATACCCCGGCGCTCCCAAATTTCGGCTGTCAGCGTACACTCAGGCGACAAATAAGCCCTACGGCTACATTTTGCTAGATCTTAATTAAAGCAATCACAACAATCTACGTGTAATTAGCGGTACTTTCATTAATAAAATTACCTTGTATCTTCCAGGAAACAGTATAAAATTATATTAGTTGCCATCATGAAACTAAAAAAACGGCACAACCAACGACATTTATTTCCGTTTTAGTTACTTTAGAACCCCCACTCAAGACGGCCATGTTCAAACATGTCATTGACAATGATTTCATTAATCTAATATCTGAACTTTGTGTAAATTTAACTGAGGGCAATGTACACTTGCCAGAAGGTGTTAGACAACAGACAAAGCAACATCGTTCCACTGTACGCGCCTTGGCTTACAAAAACAAGGGAATTTTTTTTTTAAGAAAACGTCTCCTTCAAGCGGGCGGTAACTTTTTTACACTTTTACTGCCGATAATTGCAGGACTTGTAAACAGTTTTCTCTAGAGAATGGCTAAACCCTATAAATTGACGCCATTTGAACTTGTCCTCTCGCCCGTGGAACATTTTGAAGACAATCTAAGCGAATCCATTAATGATGAAAATATTGCCGATGACAAAAACTGTTTTTACTTCAAGATGCATTGCGATGTGTGGACAAACATCGACCTTATCGTGAGCGGTCCACCGCCATCGTCACAGATCCCTCTAAACAGGAAACATCTCAAGATTCTACAGTGCAATCAAAGGAGAAGGAATTGAATTCCATAGTGTCAACAATTGGAAACCTATTGCCAATGACCTATCGAGAACAGAGTAAAAGAGTATTATCATATCTCATGTTGAAAACTGGTGGTGATGATCAAGTTCAAGTTGACAGAACAGGAAAACGAATTATAATTCAGGGAAAAACTTATAATCTAGTTGATTTAATTTGTGATATGGTGACGAATCGTAAAGGACTTTTATATTTTGACAATAATCTCTGCACCTTTCTAAATGGATCTAAGTTTCCCAAAAGTCTTATTGGCAATAAGCGAATTTTAAAAATGACGAGGAATTTAAGATCATCGACAAAGCCAACACCACCACCATTTTAAAAAGAAGAAGATTCAATATTGGGAAATACTAGCAGCAGCAGCAGCAATGATTTTATAACATCTGCGTCGGCTAGTCAAAAGCGAAGACGGATTGGTTCACCCTCCAGTGTGCAAAAGGGGAGTGGACATTACACTACGTGTTTGCGTTCAAAATGGTTGAAGTTCTGAAGCATGTCTATGAAAATATTGGTGAAGCGGGAAGTCTAAGTTCCCCCAAAACACCTTCTAAAGTTGCCTCTGACAGAGACGGCGGCAACACATTAAAAAAAGAAAAAGAGTATCTACAGAATGAACCGACTTACACACTGCATCGGAATCGCAGGCTCCGCGGCCAACAATATCGTCAAACTAAAGCCTTCTTCCCTCTGCATATAATGCAAACTGATCTTTTTACTTTAGACACGATTCAACGGCGTCTCAATGCACCCTACAAATATATTCTAGTGGCAATCAGTGTCTTTAGTTGCTATGCATATGCCATTCCATTGCAATCAAAGAGTGGTGTTGAAGTTGCTCATGCTTTAGAAAGTATTCTTGAACAGGATTGCTATAGAAAAATTCACTCAGATCGTGGTAGCGAATTTGTTAATCCTCATGTGCAAAAGGTTCTATTGAAATATAATACAAATCTCTACAATATTCATAGCCCGATGACGGATGTATTAGCTGAACGATTGATAATAACGGATTCGTCTATTAATTTCAAGATATTGCACACTAAAAAATACTGCTGCTTTTATTCATGATTTAGATAAAATCATGCAGATATACAACCATCGACCGCATTGATCTCTGTCCAACTCAAGCCCTCGGGAAGTTTATTGTAGCGAAAATAAATTTGATGCTTTTCTAAAGCAATATTCCAGTGAAAAAGAAAAAATGTGAAGAAGAAATTCAATGTTGGTGATACTGTTCGACTTAATGGAACAACCAATATTTTTGAAAAGGGGAATTATTTATGGAGCACTGAACTTTTTAAAGTGTCCAAAATCCTGGACACCGAACCCACGACAAATCGACTGCAAGCCACCAAAGATGATGAGATTCTCGGCGGTTCTTATGGATATGAACTGCAAAAAGTTAGAAACACTAGTGAAATTTATCAAATTGAAAATATATTAAAGAGACCTACTGGTAGGGGCCAGAGAAAGTTGCTTGTTCGCTGGCTAGGATACAACTCAGATTTTGATTCTTGGTTCAGTGTTGAAGATATTGACAATAATCAATGATTTCTATGTGACTTTCATGTCACTATAATAGCGTCGATTTCATGTCGTCGCTATTTTCGACTTTCATGTCCAATGTTTCTGATCCTCTCTACAATTTCTTGAATAGAACGAGTGATTTTTGGACGAAACTCTCTCCCACCATCAAATTCGATGATGGAAAGTATGAAGTGGCTCATGTCGACTGTATTCTCAAAAATACCTACGCCATCCTGAGAAAAGATCGTAGCTGTAAGTATGTAAAGCTGTAAAGTATAGTTGTGGGATGAAAAAGATAAGTACTTCAAGTTGGAAAATGGGTTTAGGAGGACATTAAGAAAGTAACTTACTCTGAAATGGTCTTTGAAAAGTATTTCTTGGTGATGAGGTATCCAAAAAGCTGTAAAGTATAGTTGTGGGTGAAAAAGATAAGTACTTCAAGTTGGAAAATGGGTTTAGGAGGGACATTAAGAAAGTAACTTGCTCTGAAATGTACTTTGAAAAGTATTTCTTGGTGTTGAGGTATCCAGAAAGCTGTAAAGTAGAGTTGGGGGTGAAAAAGTTATGTACTTCATGTTTAAAAATGTGTTCGGTAGTGATATTAAGATATGAAAGTGCTCTGAAATGGTCTTTTAAAAGTATTTCTTGGTATTGAGGTATCCGAAAAGCTGCAAAGTATAGCTGTGGGTGAAAAAGATAAGTACATAAAGTTGGAAATATGGCTTAGGAGTGACATTAAGATAGGAAGGTGCTCTGATATGTCTTTTGAAAAGTATTACTTTGTCTAGTTTTATCAAAAAATTTTTTTAGTTTATCAGTTTGTGAAAAAGATCTTAACTTTATCTTTTTAAATTTGTTGAGTATGGACAGTTAGACTTTAGATTGGTATGGAATTGTCTTTGTAAAGAATTTCTTTGTTTTGATGTATCCAAAAAGCTGTAATGTATAGTTGTGTGCGAGAAAGATAAGTAATTCAAGTTGGAATAACTGTTTTATGTTTGTTATATACAAAGTAACTTTCTATGAAATGTATTTTGAAAAGTAGTTCTTGGTGTTTATGTATACAAAAAGCTGTAAAGTGTGGTTGTGGGTTAAAAAGATATTTACTTCAAGATGGAAAATGTGTTGAGGAGGAACATTAAGACAGTAAATTGCTTTGAAATGGTCTTCGAAAAGTGTTTCTTGGTGATGAGGTGTCCAAAAAGCTGTAAAGTATAGTTGTGGTTGAAAAAGATAAGTACTTCGAGTTGGATAATGGTTTGTGAATGGACATTAGAGAAGTAAACTGCTATTAAATGGTATTTTAAAAGTATTCCTGTTTGTTGATGTATACAGAAATCTGTGATGTAAAGATATGTTCTAAATAGATCAGTAAGGCAGTTTGTAACCTTGGCTGTGAAGGGACATTAGGAAGTAACTTGCTCTAAAATGGTCTCTTGAAAAGTATTTATTGGTGTTGATGTAACCAAAAAGCTGTTAAGTAGACTGGAGGTTGAAAAAGGTAAGTACTTCATGTTGGACACTGTTGTTATGTGAGACATGATGTAAGTATCTTGCTCTGATTTGTCCTTTTTTTTTTATTTCGTTTTGTTGTTGTATCCGAAAATCTGTAAAGTATAGATGAGGGTTAAAAAGATAATTACTTAAAGATGGAAAATGGGTGTTTGAGTGACAATACGATAGTAACTATTTCTAAAATGGTCTTAGGATAGTATTTCTTGGTTTTGATGTAACCAAATAGCTGTGCAATATAGGTGTGGGTGAAAAAGATAAGAACTTATTTTCGAACTATGTGCTTAGGAGGGTCATTTAGAAAGTAACTTGCTCTGAATTGTTCTTTGAAAAGAATTTATTGGTGTGCATGGATCCAACATGTTGTATAGTAGGTTTGTTGGTTTAAAAGATGAGTCATTAAATAAGGAAATTTGGTTTAGGATAGACAATTAAAATGGAAATGGCTATGGCATGGTCTTTGAAAATGAAATATATATTGTTATTTATAAACAATGATGTAAATTATACATTTGGGACGAAATTCATAATTAATAAAAGTTGGAAAAGGGGTGTAGGAGGGATAGTAATAAAGTAACTTTCTCTGAAATGGTCTTTGAAAATTATTTCTTGTTGCTGAGGTATCCAAAAAGATGTAAAGTATAGTGGTGGGTGAACAAGATAAGTACTTTAAGTTGGAAAATGGGCTTAGGAGGGATATTAAGAAAGTAACTTTCTCTGAAATGGTCCTTGAAAAGAATTTCTTGATGTTCAGGTATACAAAAATCTGTAATGTATAGTCGTGGTGAAAGAGATAAGTACTTTAAGTTGGAAAATGGGCTTAGGAGGGACATTAAGAAAGTAACTTGCTCTGAAATGTCTTTTGAAAAGTATTTCTTGGTGTTGAGGTATCCAAAAAGCTTTAAATTATAGTTGTGGGTGAAAAAGATAAGTACTTCAAGTTGGAAAATGGGTTTAGGATGGATATTGAGAATGTGACTTGCTCTGATATTTTCTTTTAATAGTATTTCTTTTTTTTTATGTATCAATAGAGCTTTAAAGTATAGTTGAGTGCGACAAAAATAAGTAATTAAAGTTGGAAAATGGGTTTAGGAGGGACATTAAGAAAGTAACTTTCTCTGAAATGGTCTTTGAAAAGTATTTCTTGGTGTTGAGGTATCCAAAAAGCTGTAAAGTATAGTTGTGGGTGAAAAAGATATGTTATTCAAGTTGGAAAATTGGTTTAGGGGGGAGATTTAGAAAGTAACTTGCTCTGAAATTGTCTTTGAAAAGTATTTCTTGGTGTTGAGGTATCAGAAAAGCTCTAAAGTATATTTGGGGGTGAAAAACATAATTAATTCAAGCTGGAATATGGGTTTTATGAGGGATATTAAGAAATTAACATGCTCTGACATGGTCATTGAAAATTATTTCTTGGTGCTGGGCATCCAAAAAGCTGTAAAGTGTAGGTGTGGGTGAAAACCATAAGTACTTCAAGTTGTAAAATATGCTTATGAGGGTCAATGAGATAGTTGTTTTTTCTTACATGGTATTATAAAAGAATCACTATGTGATAATGCATCAAATAATAGGTTAATTTAATGTGTTTGTTTAATAGATAATTTCTACTTCTTTTTTTTGTTTTTTTGGAGTGTCAGATATAAATGAACGCTCTAAAACTGTCTATGATATGTGTTTATGGTTGTTGAGGCATACTAAACGCTTTAAAGAGTAGTTTAGTGTGAATAACATAATTGCTTCACGAGGAAAAATAGGCTTAGAAGGGAAATTAAGAAAGTAGCTTGATCTGAAATTGTCTTTGAAAAATATTTCTTGGTGATGAAGTAACCAAAAAGCTGTAAAGTATAGTTGTGGGTGAAAAAGATAAGTACTTCAAGTTGGAAAATGGGATTAGGAGGGACATTAAGAAAGTAACGTGCACTGATATTGTCTTTGAAAAGTATATCTTGGTGCCTAGGTATACAATAAGCTGTATCTTTTAGTTGTATTTGAATTTGATTATTACTTCAATTTTGAATTTGTTTTTAGGAGGGACATTTAGAAAGTATCCTTCTCTAAAATGGTCTTTGAAATGTATTTCGTGTTGTTGAGGAATCCGAAAAGCTGTTAAGTAGTGTTGATGGAGATATAGATAATGACTTCTAGTTGGAAAATGGGTTTGGGAGGGATATTAAGACAGGAACTTGCTCTGACATGGTCATTTAAATGTATGTATTTGTTTTGCGTGATCCAAATAGATTTAAATTATAGTTGTGGGTTAAAAAGAAGAATACTTCAATATAGAAATATGTTTTAGGATTTAAATTAAGAAAGGAGCTTGCTCTGAAACTTTATTTGAAAAGTATTTCTTGGTGTTGAGGTATCCAAAAAGCTGTAAAGTATAGTTGGGGATGAAAAATATAATTACTTCAAGTTTGAAAATGGGTTTAGGGGGGAAATTAAAAAAGTAACTTGCTCTGAAATGGTCTTTGAAAAGTATTTCTTGGTGTTGAGGTATCCAAAAAGCTGTAAATTCTAGGTGCGGGTGAAAAAGATAAGTACTTCAAGTTGGAAAATTGGTTTAGGAGGGACATTAGTTAAGGAACTTGATCTGAAATGTTTTTTGAAAAGAATTTCCTGGCGTTGAGGTATCCAAAAAGCTGTAAAGTATAGATGTGGGTGATAAAGATAAGTACTTCGCGTTGTAAAATTGGTTTAGGATGGACAATGAGACTGTAACTTTATCTGAAATTTTATTTGTAAATTATTTAATTGTGTTGAGGTATCCAAAAAGCTGTTAAGTATAGATGTGGGCTAGAAAGATAATTACTTCAATGTTGAAAAATGAGTGTAGTAGTTCTATTTATAAATTAACGTCATATGAAATGTAATTATAACAGTTTTTCTTGGTTTTGAGGCATCCAAAAATATGTACAGTATAGCTGTGGGTTAATTAGATAAGTATTTCATTTTGAAGAATGGGCTTAGGAGGACCATAAAGAAAGTAACTTGATCTCATATTGTCAATGAAATGTATTTCTGGGTGTTGAGGTATCAAAATAGATTTAATGTATAAATGTGGGTGGAATATATATGTAATTCAAGTTGGAAATTGGGTTTAGGTGGGACATTAAGGAAGTTAATGGATCTTATATTGTATTTGATAATTATTACATTGTTGTTATTACAAATAAAATATGTATTTTAAATAATTTTTAGAACATGATACTTTATTAGATATTGATTTTTGTCGTATTAGTTACAGTAGGACTGTAACTTTCTCTGAAATTGTATTTGAAAAGTATTTCTTTGTTGTTGAGGTATCCAAAACGCTGTAAAGCATAGTTGTATGTAAAAAAGATATGTACTTCAAGTTGGAAAATGGGTTTAGTAGGGACATTAAGTAAGTAAATTGCTCTGAAATGGTCTATCAAAAGTATTTCTTGGTTTTGAGGTATCCAAAAAGCTGTAAAGTATATTTGTGGGTTAAAAAGATAAGTACTTCAAGTTGGAAAATGGTTTTAGGAGGGAAATTAAGAAAGTAACTTGATCTGAAATGGTCTTTAAAAACTATTTCTGGGTGTTGAGGTATCCAAAAAGCTGTAAAGTCTAGTTTTATGTTAATAAGATATCTACTTCAAGTTTGAAATTCTGTGTAGGAGGGAAAAAAAGAAAGTATATTTTTCTTTAAAGGTCTTTGAAAAGTATATCATGGTGTTGAGGTATACAACATGCTGTAATGTTAATTTGTGTGTGAATAATATAAGTACATCTAGTTGTAAAATGGGTTTATGACGGACATTAAGAAAGTAACGTTCTCTTATAAGTCATTTGAAAAGTATTTATTTTTGTTTAGTTATCCAAAAATCTGTAATGTATAGTTGTGTGTGAAAAAGATAATTAATTCAAGTTGGAAAATGTGTTTAGGAGGGACATTAGGAAAGTAACTTGCTCTGAAATTGTCTTTGAATAGTATTTTTTTGTGTTTAGTTATTCAAAAAGATGTAAAGTATAGTTGTGTGTGAAAAAGATAAGTACTTCAAGTTGTAAAATGGGTTCAGGAGCGACTTTAAGAAAGTAACTTACTCTGAAATGGACTTTGAAAATTATTTCTTGTTGTTTAGGAATCCAAAAAAATGTAAATTCTAGTAGAGTGTAAAATACATAATTAATTCAAGTTTTACAAGTGGTGTTGTAGTGACTTAAAGAAATTAACTTGCTCTGGAATGGTTTTGAGAAGTATTTATTGGTGTTGAGGTATCCAAAAAGCTCTGAAGTATAGTCTTGCTTGAAAAAGATCATGACATTTAGTATAGATTGGGGCGTATGAGGGACAGGAATAAAATAACTTGCTCTGAAATGGTATTTGAAAAGTATTTATTTGTGATAATGAATACAAAAATCTGTAAAGTATAGTTGTTGGTGAAAAATATAATTACTTCAACTTGTAAACTGGGATTAAGAGGGACATTAAGAAAGTAACTTTCTATGACTTGGTCTTTGAATTTTATTTCTTTGTTTAGATTTATAAATATAGTGTAATAGTATAGTGGATTTTGAGATAAATAAGTACATCAAGTTGAAAAAGTAGTTAAGGAGGGAGATTAAGAAAGTAACCTGCTCTGAAATCTTCATTGAAAAGTATTTCTTGGTGTCGTGGTATCAAAAGAGCTTTAAATTAGAGTTGTGGTTGAAAAAGATAACTTCGTTAGTTTGGAAAATAGGTTTAGAAAGGTCATTAAGAAATTAACTTGCTATAAAATGGCCTTTGAAAATTGATTCTTGGTTATGTGATATTAAAAATGATGTAAAGTATAGTTGTGGGTGAAAAACATAAGTACGTCAAGTTTGAATTTGGGTTTAAGAGGGACAGTAAGAAAGTAACGTGATCTGTACTCTACTTTTATATTTATGTATTTTATGTGTGGTTTACTCATATCTTTAATGTAAAGCAGGGTTTTATAAAGATAAGCACTTTTAGTTGCAAATTTGGTGGTTGTGGTAAACTTATGAAGGAATCTGCTCCTGAATGTTTTTTCAATAGTAGTGCATGTTTTTGAGGCATCTAAGAATCTCTATAGTGTAGTTGTTTGTGAGAGAGATATGTACTTCAATTTGGACAATTGATGTATGAGGGACATTAAGTATATAAAGTGCTCTCAAATTTTATTTGAAAAGTATTTCATGGTGTTGTGGTATTCAAAAAGCTGTAAAGTCTAGTAGGGTCTTATACAGATAATTAGTGCTAGATTAATAATTGGGTTAGGATGGAAAATTAAGCAGTAACTTTCTATGAATTAGTCTTTGAAATGTAGTTATTGGTGTTGATTTATCAAAATATCTGTCATGTATAGTTGTTGGTGAAATATATATGTACTTAAAGATGGAAAATGTGTTTATGAGGGACATTATGTCAGTAACTTGCTCTGAAATTTACCTTTGTAAGTATTTCTTTTTTTTGAGTTATCCAAAAAGCTGTAAAGTAAAGCTGTGTTTGAAATATGTATGAACTTTATGCTGGATAATTGGCTTAGTATGGACATTTAGTCTTTAGCTTTCTATGGAATTGTAATTGAAAAGTATTTATGGGTTTTGAGGTATCCAAAAAGATGTAATGTACAGTTGTGGGTTAAAAACAAATGTACTTCAAGGTTGTAAAATGGGATTAGGAGTTATATTAAGAAAGTAACTTGCTCTGAAATGTCTTTTGAAAAGTATTTCTTGGTGTTGAGGTATCCAAAAAGCTGTAAAGTATAGCTGTGGTTGAAAAAGATAGGTACTTCAAGTTGGAATATGGGGGGAGGTGTGAAATTTAGAATGGAGCGTGGTCTGATACGGTCTTTTTAAATTGTTTCTTGGTGGTGAGTTATACAAATAGTTGTAATCTATAGTTGTGTGTGAAAAGATAAGTACTTCAAGTTGGAAAAATGGGTTTTGGAGGGATATTAATAAAGGAACTTGCTCTGAAATGTTCTTTGAAAAGTATTTCTTGGTGTTGAGGTATTCAAAAAGCTGTAAAGTATAGATTACTGTGACAATTTAATTTACTTCAATTGTTTAAATTTTAAGTTGGTTTACATTTAATTATTAACGTGAAATTATTTTGTATTTGAATTGTTTTTCTATTTGTTGTTGTTTAAAAGAAGATGAAAAATATAGTTGTGGGTTAACTCGATAAGAAATTTATGTTCTACATAGTGTGGAGGTGTGCCAATAGGTAAGTAACTTGCTCTGATATGTATTTTGAAAATTATTTTTTTGTTTTGAGGTATTAAAACATCTGTCCAGTAAAGTTGTTTGTGAAAAATGTATGTACTTTTATTTTGAAACTTGGTATAGGATGAACATTTAGACTTTAACTTTCTTTGGAACTGTCATTGAAAATTATTTATATTTTTTGATGTATCCAAAAAGCTGTAATGTACAGTTGTGTGTGAAAAAGAAAAGTACGTCAAGTTGGAAAATGGGTTGATTATTTACATAAATAACAGAACGATAAAAGTAATTTACTAATATTAGTGCTACTTTGTGTATTTGTACCAAAAAATCTATAATTTATAGTTGTTTTTGAAAGACTGAAGTACTTAAAGTTGGAAAATCGGCGTAATATTGTCACAAATAATGTAGATTGCTATGGAACAATCTTTGAAAAGTATTTCTTGTTGTTCAGGTATCCAAAAAGATGTAAAGTATAGTTGTGGGTGAAAAAGATAAGTACTTCAAGTTGGAAAATGGGTTTAGGAGGGACATTAAGAAAGTAACTTGCTCTGAAATGGTCTTTGAAAAGTATTTCTTGGTGTTGAGGTATCCAAAAAAATGTAAAGTATAGTTGTGGGTGAAAAAGGTATTTAATTCCAGTTGAAAAATGTGTTTATGAGGGACAGTGAAAATGGAAAGTGCAAAGAAATGTCTTTTGAAAATTGTTTCTTGTTGTTGAGTTATCCAAAAGTTGTTATGTAATGATGTGGGTGAAAAGATAAGTACATCAAGCCGGACAATGGGATTAGGAAGGACATTAAGAATGGAAGTTGCTCTGAAAGGGTTATTGAAAAGTGTCTCTTGGTGTTGAGGTATCCAAAAAGCTGTAAAGTATAGTTTTGGGTGAAAGAGATAAGTACTTCAAGTTGGAAAATGGGTTTAGGAGGGAGATTAAGAAAGTAACTTGCTCTGAAATGGTCTTTGAAAAGTATTTCTTGGTGTTGAGGTATCCTAAAAGCTGTAAAGTATAGTTGTGGGTGAAAAAGATAAGTACTTCATGTTGGAAAATGGGTTTAGGAGGGACATTAAGAAAGTAACTTTCTCTGAAATGGTCTTTGAAAAGTATTTCTTGGTGTTGAGGTATCCAAAAAGCTGTAAAGTATAGTTGTGGGTGAAAAAGATAAGTACTTCAAGTTGGAAATTGGGTTTAGGATGGACAGTAAGAAAGTAACGTGTTCTGTTTTGTCCTTTGAAAAGGAGGACGGTGTGTTGCGGTTTCCTAAAAGCATTAAAGTATAGTTGTGGGTGAATATGGTATGTACGTCCTGTTGGAATTGGGGTTAATATGGGCAACAAACAAATTACCTAGCTATGCATGAGACAATTAGAAGTATATCATGGAGATGAGGTATCCAAAAAGCTGTAAAGTATAGTTTTGTGTGAAAAAGATAACTACTTCATGTCGAAATTTTGGTTTAGAAGCGTCATTAAGAAAGTAACTTGTTATGAAATGGTCTTTGAAAAGTATTTCTTGGTGTTGATGTATCCAAAAAACTGTAAAGTATAGTTGTGGGTGAAAAAGATAAGTACTTCAAATTGGAAAATGGGTTTAAGAGGGACATTAAGAAAAAAAATTACTCTGAAATGGTCTTTTAAAAGTATTACTTGGTGTTTAGGTATCCAGAAAGCTATAGAGTATGTTTATGGGATAAAAAAGATAAGTACTTAAAGTTGGAAAATGAGTTTTGGTGGGATAGTAAGAAAGTACTTTGCTCTTAAAGGTTCTTTGGAAAGTATTTCATTGTGTTGATGCATCCCAAAGGCTGTCAATTAGAATAGAGGGTGAAAAATATATCTAGTTCAAGTTGGAAAATGGGTTTAGGATTGCGAATAAGAAATCAATTTGCTCTGAAATGGTCTTTAAAAAGTACTTCTTGGTGTTGAGGTATCCAAAACGCTGTAGATTATAGTTGTAGGTGAAGAAGATAAGTACATAAAGTTGGAAATTTGGCTTAGGAGAGTCATTAGTATATGATCGTTCTCTGAAATGTCTTTTGAAAAGTATTTCTTGGTCCTTAGGTATTAAAAACGCTGTAAAGCATAGTTGTGGGTGAAAAATATAAGTATTTTAACTTGGAAAATGGATTTAGGAGCAATATTAAGAAAGTAACTTGCTCTGAAATGGCCTTTGAAAAGTATTTCTTGGTGTTGAGGTATCCAAAAAGCTGTAAAGTATAGTTGTGGGTGAAAAAGATAAGTACT